>NC_091235.1:22160076-22280076 GCF_040958095.1 Procambarus clarkii | reverse complement strand
AGGAACACGATGACGGGCGGGTGAAGGAACGCTGCCCAACCGCTTAGATCATAGGGGAATCGAACGCCGACCCTGCAAGAAGTGAGGCCGTCGCGCTACTGGGCGGTTCAAGTAGTTGGGCAAATATCTTCAGTGATGAGACAGGTTGTAGTGACACACGACCTGCCGACAGATAACAGGTCGACAGACTTAGTAATCTAACATAAGAACATAAGAACAAAGGTAACTGCAGAAGGCCTATTGGCCCATACGAGGCAGCTCCTATCTATAACCACCCAATCCCACTCATATACTTGTCCAACCCGCGCTTGAAACAATCGAGGGACCCCACCTCCAGCACGTTACGCGGCAATTGGTTCCACAAATCAACAACCCTGTTACTGAACCAGTATTTACCCAAGTCTGTCCTAAATCTAAACTTATCCAATTTATACCCATTGTTTCGTGTTCTCTTCACCCATCGATTTTAATCGTGTTACTCTCAGAAAATGTTTTTTTTTTCTGGCAAATAATGGATGGATAACTACAGGCGTAACTAACCTATTCTTGTAGATACCTTCTGGTACAGCGATGTGGACCATCTGTGTCGGCCACAAGTATAACTTACTCTCGGCGTCATATATACCTCGCCACAAATTGATATAAATCAATATTGATAATCATTGCTGAGGATATATATATATGGATTAATCTGCCAATTTACTTTATTAAAAATAATGTTTTTGACAATTTTGTGTACAAGCAGAACACGGCACGAGAGGAGCCTATCATTGAAGCCTATCCTCGAAGCCTAACCTTGTAAGCCTAAGCTTTGTACCTGTTGCAAATTTCTATACATGTTACATTCTTGAATTATTTCATCATAAGGATTCCTGGACGATGCTGCAAATTCTCAAATTTGTCTAACATAGGTTGTATAAAGTGGAAGAGTCCGTAATTTAGGTTTTTAAATTTTCTAATGTTTGCCGATGTTGCCCAGTTTGTGTGTGTGCCTCTGGTAAGTGTTGGGATTACAACGACTCGCAAATCTTGATCTATTTACCGATTCCTGGCGATATCTTCCCTTGTGGTGAATAGATATATCCTGGTCTACTCTCCTTTCCCATCCTTATTACCCTTACATTTGCTTGGATTAAAGCAACCATTTGTATTCCCACTCCTGGAGTTTGCCAATATATTCCTGAAATTTTCGACAGTCCAACATTCCTCATTCAAACCGTCCAAGGTAACGTGGGTTTTCGTTATCATAACCAGCGTAACATACAACCTACCATGAAACGTACTCACAAATATCCCCGTTTTCGAATCAGATTCGATAGGTTAGGTAAGTTGCCGGGGGGGGGGTTAATATGTTCTGGTTAGGCTACAACGTTGAACTTTCTAGGGAGTGGTAACCCAAGAGAACGGGTTACTTCACTGGCGCTGCGTCTTCTGTAAACATTGACATGTACGAGCTCACTCCCTCGGGTGGGTCATTTACATAAATTAAAAACATTAATGGTCAGAGAGCGAGTCTTGGGGGACGCCGCTTGTCACATTCCTCACCTAGCTTTGTTTACGACGGCTAAGCTTCAGCTCCTGGGCCCCGTGTGTGTGTGTGTGTGTGTGTGTGTGTGTGTGTGTGTGTGCGCGTGTGTGTGTACTCACCTAATGTGTGTGTGTGTATTAACCTAATGTGTGTGTGTGTGTACTCACCTAATGTGTGTGTGTGTGTGTGTACCGGTGCAAGTGTACGTGTACACCAGTTGATTGGCAGTTGAGAGGGGACCAAAGAGCCCCAGCAAGCATAATTACGTGATTATAATTGAGTGCGCGTGCGTGATTTCCTTTTACGTGTAACTATGCGTTTGTGTTCTTTTTGTTTATATTATATTGACTCATTTGTCTGCACGCTTACAATTCCACGTTTTTGTCATTATATATATATATATATATATATATATATATATATATATATATATATATATATATAATATATATATATATATATATATATATATATATATATATATATATATATATATATATATATATATAAAGGTACAATGGGTAGTAAAAGTACAAATTCTGTGGGATTAAATGATACATTCTTGCAAAGCCACAACACCAATGGCGTTTCGTCTCTGTGTGTGTGTGTGTGTGTGTGTGTGTGTGTGTGTGTGTGTGTGTGTGTGTGTGTGTGTGTGTGTGTGTGCGCGCGCGTGTGTGTGTGTGTGTGAGTATGATTTCTGCGTGTGCATTTAGTGCTTGCTTGTGTAGGTGCTTGTCCAGTCGTGTTCGAGGGCGTACTGCAATAAGCATCTGGGACTCTTGTATCATCACTCTGAGTCAACAAATGGCGACCAAGTCTCAACGTCACTACAAACCAGTGTTTATTTTCTCTCCCCCCGACGCGCTACGAAAAGAAACAAGAATTTCGCACACATTTGTGTCTCTGAGTTTTGTGTTATTTCTTGAGATTTCGACTCTCTCTCTTGTAGCCAATGAGTTCACAGAACCTGCAGACATACATATATATACTTTCAGAGGTGTATTAATATTATATATCATTCATAAACTCGTAGCAAATTGATAATATTATATATATATATATATATATATATATATATATATATAATTATATATATATATAATATATATATATATATATATATATATATATATATATATATATATATATATATGTCGTACCTAATAGCCAGAACGCACTTCTCAGCCTACTATTCAAGGCCCGATTTGCCTAATAAGCCAAGTTTTCATGAATTAATGTTTTTTCGTCTACCTAACCTACCTAACCTAACCTAACCTAGCTTTTTTTGGCTACCTAACCTAACCTTACCTATAAATATAGGTTAGGTTAGGTTAGGTAGGGTTGGTTAGGTTCGGTCATATATCTACGTTAATTTTAACTCCAATAAAAAAAATTGACCTCATACATAGAGAAAAGGGTTGCTTTATCATTTCATAAGAAAAAAATTATAGTAAATATATTAATTCAGGAAAACTTGGCTTATTAGGCAAATCGGGCCTTGAATAGTAGGCTGAGAAGTGCGTTCTGGCTATTAGGTACGACATATATATATATATATATATATATATATATATATATATATATATATATATATATATATATATATATATATAGTTTTGTATTCGACTTTTTTTACACAGGTTTCTTTGTACTCACTGACTCCTGTTAGCAGGCTGAGAGCTTTTCCCTTCCCTTAGCCTTACATACTAGTTTTCCCTGGAGTACGACCCGCCAACTGTTTAACAACCAGCTTCCTAATCACTGCTGGGTTTAACAGAGGCATGCAGTTAAGGACTGGCATCTAGTCAATCCTCCCAGACCAGGATCTTTTGTAGCAATTTCAATACCCATTATTGCTTGCATATTGGCATCAGAACATGCAAGTTAAATCGTAGTCAACATTGACTCTCATACACAAGTATCAAAATTTATGTATTATACAACATCCAATCCGTTGATAGAATGTCACTAAGCAACGTGCAATTATAATCAGAAATGGTATGTCTGATCTTTTATATAAAAAAGGAGTACCACCTCTGGTGCAATTGTGGTCCAAGTGATTGGACATTCCTTAACCACCATTCTCACATTCCAGCTCCTTGTATTATATCCCTTCCAAGTGTTACATAGTCATCCTGACCTAGCACTTTCTCCTCATTAGTAATATGAGGTCGTGAGCCCTACATACATCCATTACCAAACTACATTCGCAGTGAAATAAGTTCAACTTTGTATACTCAGATGCAGACGGAATGCAAAAGGACAATAACAGCAACAGTGAAATGGGATACACACGTGTTGTTAAAGATTCGCTAGCTGGAACAAAGTTCCAAGTAGCACGGGCTATGGTGAGCCCGTAGTGCCTTAGGGATACACACTCTATGTTGGTTATGTTGTATTTGCATTCCTGAGGATGCTGAGTTATTACCTTAACCAGACGCATAAGACCCGCTACAAGACGAAAATGAACATTACAGACATTTGTTAAACTTCATTCTTAAGTGAGGAATCTAAAAAATGTAGAGAAAATTCGTGCTCGAATCACTGATACAAACTTTCTGGTTATATTAAAAAACATATTTAAAACTTCCCAGAAACTCAAAAATAAAAATATAAAAAAAGATATAAAACTATAAAAAATCTGAAAAAATCTGGTAAAAATGATACGAAAAAAAATATCTTTCGTTAAAATTTCCTTAAAATATAAACATTGGTTTCAATCCCCGGGGAACATTAGACACACCTGAGAGCCCTCCACACAGACCTGGCCAAGGGTTAATTACACCCTCGTCAGGTAACGGTTTGCCAATAATAAACATCAACGACTTAAGTTATACCTTCAGTCACACGTTTTCTATAAAGATTTTGTAAATAAATTATCACGAAATACCGAGTGTATAACACGCGTACTTGTAAGCAAAGTCAATTATCTTCACGATACACAATAACATGGCAACACTGAAGCACTGTACATAGTAGAATGACAAGGTTACTGTGTACAGTGAACCATTATCAAGTCCACTGTGTCCCAGCTGTGTCTGGGAACAAGTGACAGGATGAACAACCCAGCGGGTTTTCTTCCTATTGGGGAGTGTTGTACATGCTGCAATGGCGGTGTGTCCACTCACAAGATGAGTGGCGCTGCCCAATAAACTCGCCCCTCGGGGCAAAATTTAAAAAAAAAAAAATAAAAAAAAATGTACACAGTAGAATGACAAGGTTATTGTGTACAGTGGACCATTATCAAGTTCACACGATTTGATAACGGTCCAAGACAGACCGAAAAACGAAGTCCATCTTCTAAATTGTGGTTTGGTCATCATATCTTCAGCCACGTTATTAAGTCATCGTCTGTGATAACATGGCAACACTAAAGCACTGTACACGTCCAGTTACCATGCGTCCGTAGCGGGCTTATCCATTATAACTACAAGCGGGTGACACTGGATCTATGAACAAATGTGTAGTGTAGTGTAATGGGTCTATGACTCATCTAAAAATAAAGTCAAGTTTCATTTTTCTACTGCCTTCTATTTATGACAAAATAAAGTTACAGTCTAATGGGCTGTTTGTTGCAGCGAACTTAAAATTGGCATGATAGATGTAATGTCTCCCAACCCTTATATATTAGTTGACCAGACCACACACTACAAGGTGGAGGGACGACGACGTTTCGGTCCGTACTGGACCATTCTCAAGTCGATTGTCTCAAAACACAATCGACTTGAGAATGGTCCAGGACGGACCGAAACGTCGTCGTCTCTTCACCTTCTAGTGTGTGGTCTGGTCAACACTCTTCAGCCACGTTATTGTGACTCCTCGTCTGCATATGCATACCCCTTACATATTAGTTATGCCTGCTAACACTTACATATATCAGCTATGGCTGAAAACCCCTGCATATATCTGCTATGTCTACCAACCATTACATATAATTGGATGTCTTGTTTGAAAGTAATGGTTATATAAAGACCACTACATGCTTATAATTTAAGTTTGATTCTATGGAAGCTAAAATAAACATCCGTTGGTGAAAGCTTTCCATTATCTTAGTTTATCCATTATCCTAGTTTATCTTTTAATACCTGATTGTTCTCGTTGTTCGTGTTAATCCTCATTTTCCTTCATTAGCCCCATTATAATTATCCTAATTTTCTTTGATTATCCCAATTAACCTTGATTAACCCCATTATCCCTGACTATTCCCAATTACCTTTGATTATCCTTTTTACCAATGAATAGCACAAGTATTCTTACTTTGCCCCATTGAAATTGGTTATCTACATAATCCATATTTATCCTCATTATCCATGATTATCCAATATCCACTTAATTCTTGATTATCCGGAGTAGTCTTGATTGTACCTATTATCCTTCAATGTATCTTTACCATGATTATATCCAGTCTCCAATATCCTCATTATTTATTATTTCTAGTATCCATGATTATATCCATTATCCATGTTAAGCCCCATTATCCTTAATTATCCACAATAGTCTTCATTGTCCGCATTATCCTTCATTATCTTCAGTACCCTTTACTGTTTTAATTATTTATTATTCATCCTTATCCGCATTTTCCCTCGCCATTATTCTCCATTACCCTCATAATCCTTTATTTTTTATATTATCCATGATTATTCCCACTATCCTTAATCCTACAATACATATCCCTCGATTACTTCTCAAGTGTATAATCCATTCTTATCCCCCAAAAGTTGTATTATCCAACTATCCCTTAATCCGTTCACTATTACTAATTACACATATGCATTTTATTGTACAATTTATTTTCGATAACGTTTAATGCAACAATCATATTTAATAATTATGGACATGACGTTTTTTATATAATGTAATATGGATAAAGTATAAGACATCAGTCATTATTAGTAAGTTTTGATCTTTTTGTTCAATTGTTTACTTAATTTTAGATAAATTTAAGACCAAATAGGTGTAGAAAAGTGCATCATTGATGCTGTGAGAGCACTTAATTCTTTCATGGAAAGTTATCATAATACCCCGTTACAGCAAATTCACAGAGACACATGGACGTATGCAGGCGATGAATCACAATAACGTGGCTAAAGTATGTTGACCAGACCACACACTAGAAGGTGAAGGGACGACGACGTTTCGGTCCGTCCTGGACCATTCTCAAGTCGATTGTGAATGTGACCATTCTCAAGTCGATTGTCTCACAATCGACTTGAGAATGGTCCAGGACGGACCGAAACGTCGTCGTCCCTTCACCTTCTAGTGTGTGGTCTGGTCAACACATGGACGTAAGTCTCCCAAATTCTCAGCCTCTTAAACTCACACTCCCCTAAACAGACTGTAAAAGGTCTATTACAGATATCTTGTACTTATACCCCCACGTCCCCTGGCTTACCTTAGCGAATTTAGACTGGCAACACCTGCAATATGATTGGCAAAACCGGTATCACCTGCGCATGTGTCGTGCCTCGCAACGATTGCGCACATGTGTCATGACCGCCAACACCTGCATCAACTTTCCCAAACGGCGACGTGAGGAAGCCGCAAACACTCGCCAGCAACCAAAATATTCTTTGTTTGGTCACTGCTGGGAGAGAGGCAGACGCTGTTTGCTGGCTGAGGAGTGATTAATGGCCAGGCGGACTGAGGATAACGCTCAATACCAGAAAAGCTAGCTCATTTAATAGTGTTTATTCTCGATTATCCTTAATAATCATAAGGATAATCATGATCAACACAGCCCAACGTGTTTATGATGGATCACATACTCATCCTGTGGGCGGTGTTAGATAGACCACATATCAAATTACTCACCCCGCAGTGGGCGGTTTATGGACCACATAACCATCCTATGGGCGGTGCCAAAGCGATTACAAAGCCACATTATGGGATCAGGATCCAGGCCCCAATTTTCTTTAGACTAAACTCTCACTTGTAACTAGTTACATAGTCTATGGGTTCAGCCTGGCCTCTGAACGCGCTACATTTGTGACCCTATCGACCCCACCGTAAACAATTGAGGTGAGAACAAAGCCAACTGTTTTACGAGACCAAAATAGATCCTTGTATCTTCCTCTTCGCGAAGGCCTGGCTCTAAATTGCCTAGACAACCGTTACCATAATTTGCATTATATTTTAATATTTGTAATCTATCAGTAACGTGCGCAGAGTTGTTTGAACAACAGAGCAACAATTGTGAATCATGCAAGTCAACACGACCTTTTGCCTTAAAGTCATGACAGACCCTACATCTCCTGCATTGCTCAGAGACAAATTATTTAATGCTGTTAACACCCTATTGACTGGTGCCGACATACCAACTCACTCCTTTCATGATAAATGGCTGAGCAAAAATGCCTATAATTTCATTAAACTCAACATTCCTTTTAAGTGCAATCTACCTGTCTCTGATATTCCTCTTTATCTGTACCCCAACATTCAAGTATCATACACACCTGTCACCAAGAGGGGTAATGAGAATCTTGCTCTTCTCCAAGCTGTCACACTCGAAAATTATTTTTATTTGTTTCCATCGACAGATATAAACATCAGTAAAACTGAAGAGTTGTATTGATAAGTTTATGTAATATCAGAAGATATTATTTTCTGATCTGTTTAACAGATCAGAAAATGTATAAATGTTCATTAGCATTGTAAATGTGTGGCCACGTCTGTGGTAGAAAATAATAAAAAAAAATAAAAAAATCATGAACTATCGGGGTTCGAACTCCGACCCTACAAGAAGCGAAGCCATAGCTCTACCGATAATTATTCCATGTCACTTCAATTATATTAGCTTCATAATGTTGCCAAACAACTTGTGTGTTACTAGAATGTGTATATTATATGGATCACCAAGGGTAGTGTAGGAGCCGACTCTGATCCATGGGAGACCAACCAACCTATCCTGCCCAAGAGGACGGACTCAACGTGTCCTCTCGAATAAAATATCATAGTTTGCCATAAAAATCCCAACGTCAAAATATGATAATACTGTAGTTGTTCGCTAAATTGACGCTCTGTTACGTTTTCTCTTCACGTGTCCTCGGTAAGCTTTGGGTCGGGCAATTTAGTCCATCAGTTATGTGACGTGACAACTCATAGAATATAGGCTGCAAACTTGTGTAGCTTTAACTAACCCTGTAGTTAATTTATTCTCTGCGAACGCGATGGCCCTTAGTTCCATCGGTGGGCTGATTATAACGAATGAGGCTACTGGCTAATCCAGTCGCTACATAGCCTATGTTTTAAGCAGTACAGGAGATCGAACTGTGTTTATCTTCGGCACTTGTAGTCTGAAAGCGCTGGAGGGAACGTCTTATTCTCATGTTTAGAAAAGTCATCGAGGTCGACACCTCGTTGTTTGCATCCAGTGTAGTCTTCCAAACTGGCTGGCGTCATTGTTTGTCCAAGTTGATTGCTTTCTCACTGTATCTTCAGCGTCTGGGCGTTAAACAATTTGAGTATTTTTCGTTTGACTGGAGATTTTATGCCTTAAAATCTCACGTGACTATATTTCTTGAATTGTTAAATTCCACATTTTCGAAAGTCACTCAGAAAATTATATTTAAATAATATTGTTCTTATAAAAAATTAATGTTTAATTTTTAATTAATTTAAAATTAATTTTAGTATTAATTTCTTATCACAATGTCAATAATCGTGCGCAGTGTTTTGAGCAGTGTAGTTGAACACAAAGTTGAACGCAGAGTGAAGATGAACGCAAAGTGTAGATGAACACAAGAGCTTAGTTGAACGCAAAGTAGTTGAGGAATGAGAGCTGCTTCGTTGGTGCCCATTCTTGAAGATGTGCACAATGTAACTTTGTTGCTCTTGGTCGATTTTCAAACTTACTGCGTTAATTGTGATCCAGTTTCCCCTTTACTTCAATAGATAGCAGCTCCATCACTTTCAATAGCCGCCCCATCACCTTCAGTAACAGCTCCACGACTTTCAATATCGGCTGCATAACAATTTTATATCATTTTTAAGCTGCATCTCTTATGAACCCATCCCTGCCCTTGTGTGGCAGTGCACAATATAAAGTTGATTTTACATATTCAGACATTAAAACATTCATTGTAACAATGATATATATGTGCTTCAGCCTACAGTTTAGACCTATTGTTTTGTGTATCATCCTCTGCCCTGTGTGACAGTGAATACCAGCATTATCCTCACTTTAATAAGACTAAATTGAAATCCTCAGATTAGGCAAAATTGTAATTAAATTTTGTCAATAAAGATGTTGATAATAATAATAAACAACAGTGCAGAACACTGTCCTCTTGTGTCTGATCTACTGCCATAGTAGTGAACATTCTCCCACAAATGATTGCCTTCTGGGAATCATGAATGTATAAAAGATTGTAATGTTAACAAATGACACTTATACGAAAATGTACAAGGAGTCGTCTCCCATAACCAGATGCGATTACAAAAAAAAAAAATTACATTTATAATCTGCTACTAATTTACTACTTCATTTCAACTGACGGCAGATAAGGTGTGTAATTGTAGAACAGGTTTCAATAAAACAGTATTCTTTTTGTTCATTTTACTTTGCCAGCAATTGCTGTTGGGTGAACAGGAGCGAGCACTTAACGATCGGTGCCTAGTCGACCCTCCTTGCCCAGAGAAATCGCTACGAGAGCACTGAGCTACAAGATCGGTTGTATCATTGTCAACACTCGTAACTCAACAGTGAATGCCCCCCTCCCCCCCCCCCAACTACTCCAACCAATTTGGCAATTCTAAAAGCATTCTTAAAAACCACCCATTAGCTTCCATTCACACGTAAGTGTTTGAAAACAAAACCTGTGTGACCAATAAGCAGCGAGTTGAAACGCAGATTAAATCAGCGCCTGTTGAGAGACACAGACAGGTGTAATGTGTATAAATTTAAGCAGAGAGGGACGTAACAGGGTAGAAGTGGCCGGCCGTTTAGTATGCATAAGTTCGATGAGAAACAGTTAATTAGAATATGAAGTTAAAGGTCAGCAACTTTTCACCTGTGACGTCACGACAGTTGATTATTATTTAAGGGTGAGCGGCCACGTGACCCATATTGGCGGTGTGAACGTGGTTATAGCACTGTCTTATAAGGCCAGGATAGCCACAAGGCTGCCTTACGCTTGCAGTGACACGATTTGCATTATAATCAAGATGCATCAAGACAGACTATTGAATTCTAACCAATGAGGCCTTCCCTTAAAAATAATACAAATGTATAGATGAATACAAACATTAGTTGAATAGACCTATCATGGACTAATATGACAAGGTATTGACAAGACCTCAATGAAAGCTAGGGAATGTACGTAAATTAAAAGCTGATACTGAAATTAGTAAAAGGAATTGTTTAACTCTATACCCAACCTAACCTATTATATTTTTTATATTGAGAATTATTATATTTTTTTTTGTATGAGCGAGACAAAGATAGTTGACAAAAAGACAGAGACAGCCAGACAGAATGAGAAAGATAAACAGACAGACATACAAAGACAGAGATGGGCATGTAGACAGCCCGAGAGCAGAGGGCAAAGAGACAGGAAGACAGACAGACATAAGGAGGAGAGAATAAAGGAGAAGGGACAGGAGAGGGAGAGATGTTTTTAGGAGGGGGAAGGAGAAGAATATTTCTAATGAGAAAAGGATAGAGGGGGAAGGGTTGGAGGAGAGGGTGGATGAGGGAGAAAGATGGAGAGAGGGTGGAGAAGGTAGGAGAGTAGGAGAGAAGAGAGGGAGGACAGAGAAAGAGAGATGAGAAAAGGGGTTATTGGGAGGAAGATGGGAGTGGGTAAGGAGGGGGAGAATAAATTATATATATATATATATATATATATATATATATATATATATATATATGTCGTACCTAGTAGCCAGAACGCACTTCTCAGCCTACTATGCAAGGCCCGATTTGCCTAATAAGCCAAGTTTTCATGAATTAATTGTTTTTCGACTACCTAACCTAACTTTTTCGGCTACCTAACCTAACCTAACCTATAAAGATAGGTTAGGTTAGGTTAGGTAGGGTTGGTTAGATTCGGTCATATATCTACGTTAATTTTAACTCCAATAAAATAAAATTGACCTCATACATAATGAAATGGGTAGCTTTATCAGTTCATAAGAAAAAAATTAGAGAAAATATATTAATTCAGGAAAAGTTGGCTTATTAGGCAAATCGGGCCTTGCATAGTAGGCTGAGAAGTGCGTTCTGGCTACTAGGTACGACATATATATATATATATATATATATATATATATATATATATATATATATATATATATATATATATATATATATATATATTGGAGAGGGAACCTGGATGAAAAAAAGGGGAGAGCAAGGTGGTATAGAATAACAAGAGAGAGAAAGAGAAAGAGAAAGAGAAAGAGAAAGAGAGAGAGAGAGAGAGAGAGAGAGAGAGAGAGAGAGAGAGAGAGAGTGAACAGAACAAGATAAACAACATTTATAGGAGAGAGTTAATAATGTACATCCAAAACAGAAGACCTGTTATGAATGAATAAAGTGAGTGATAACTTCCCGCATAAAAGACTCTCGGTACAAGCTTGAAAACAAAGCTTGTGTAACTAGAGTGCGTGAGGAGAATACCTCTTGGGTAAGAAACAGAAGGCAGCGGTGAGAAAGAGAAAATCAGATTGGCGAAAGGTCGCAAATAGTGCCACAAGGCGCGGTACTGAAGCCCATTCTGTCCCTGATAAATATAAATGAATTGTTAGAACAAATAAGATCGTTCTGATACGTGTTTGCAGACGATAAGAAGAGTTAAAACCGAAAGAGACCGCTAGAGCCTACAATGATGCTCTTCTGGTCAGAAAGTTGGTTGTTGGAAATGCAACCAACTTTCTGTTTTGCTACCCCGGACAAATTCAAAGTAATGAGGGCATTAGCGGGGTAAAGAATTTCCAATGTTCATTACAAGTTAAAATGGAGATTGCTGCCGGAAACAGAGTGAAATATCGAGTTTATATATCTCCAAATGCGACATTTAAGGGATACATATACAAAATATCGTGTACAGCATATGTGAAATTACCAAATGTCTGATTAGCTTTCAGGTACTAAGAAAAAGTTCTCTTCAGAAATAAATATACAATCTATGTAAGTCCAAGATTCGAATATGCATCACGGTCTTTGTATCCCCGTCTAAATGGGTCCAAGCTAAAACTAGAAAGTTCTGAAGTTTGAGACAAGACTTTTCCCAGAACTTAGGGACTTAAGGTTGGAGAGAGACTGTGAAGATATAATAACCTCTAAAATATCGAGGAGGAATTGACAGTGGCCAAAGAGACAATGTTTACAATGAGAGACGGTGAGGAACATCAAGAAATAATCTTAGCGCAAGAGTTGAACGTAAATGGAACAGACTACGAGAACAAATTATCAAGACGAGTTCAATAAGTAGCAGCAAAGTGAAGAACGATGGGAAATGCCATTGCATTAACTGATCAAAGGCAGGAAAAACCGGGGTGTAGAGAGATAATTCCTCACCCTAAATACAAATATGGTGAGTACAAACTGCTGGAGGAGTTCATAAACTCAAACATTTATACTGAAATATGTAACGTAAAACTCTAATATTATCAAGTAGTATCAGAGAGAAAATCAGAATGAAATACCTAAATAGACATCTAGATAACACACACGTCTTTGATAATTACTGAGGCATATAAAACGTATATTTGCATGGATTTGTGATATAAGCTTTCGATTAACTCCACAAACAATCTGATCTCTGTCTCGCGCGCTGTGAATATACAGTTCGTCCCGCAGCGCCCTCCTGCCCGGCCAGACAAGTCATGCCTGTCTTGTCCCGACTTACTTCTGGACTATACACTGCAGTTAGTTTCATTATCTAAATCTTCGGTGAAGCGTCAATTTGTATGCACAATTGTCTGTATGTTCGTTTATCTGTGAATATCTACTACTAGGGTCGTGTCGGCCTGGTAATCTTATGGGAACAAGGATGGTTGCATTATGTATTTATGTGACTAATAACGAGTTTGGTCAGACATTAGCCTGATTATTGCCGCGCCTCAAACGTGGTCACCGGCATATACGCATACCATCAGTCCTTCCTCTGACTTTACTGCGTCAGGTCAGGGGTTAAAATAAGAGCAAAAAGTTAATAGTCTCATGACTATACATAAATTAATAGCGGTGCGTAGAGTATGAATGAGAACGGAGGCGAGCATTAAGAAATGAAAGAAGCTTTGCAGTTGTTAAAATGTGTGTAATCTTTAGCTTTTTCTTATATTCTGCAATCACTATATTCACCTGTGTCTCAGCGATAATGGGTTCGGCTTTAATTAATTCGCAATACGAGATGGTTGACATGATTCGATTTTTAAACATTACCGATTCTCTCATCTTTCACTTACCCACTTCCATATCTTTTCCTCTTAGTACCTTATACGTTGTTATCATGTCACCTCTCTGTACGTGTTTGTGATATTGACAAAGACTGAAGGTATAATCTAATTTCTGAACACATTGGTATGTATACCAAATGGTGGCAAGGAGCCTTATGAAATCACCGCTAAGTAAAATATGCCTTCGTATGACGAATGGATCTCCACCCCTTGGCTTTGGTCTTGGGCATATCAATCTCTGGAAGGTATTATGGCCACAAAGACAGCTTACTGACCAACCAGCAGGAACATTTTAGTCTGGAACACAGTCCAGGACTAAATTATAATCTTAGTGTATATAAATCGTGAAGCAGGATACACCTCTCGGTGTTTGTATCTCTTGAAGAAAATTAATTTACATAAATTTATATAATATATATAATATATATATATATATATATATATATATATATATATATATATATATATACATATATACATATATACATATATATATATATATATATATATATATATATATATATATATATATATATATATATTTCGATTAAAAATCCAAAATCATTATTCATAAATGACTGTACATTTATAATGAGTTTAGTCTGAGAAATAAACGAGCATTAAATAATTACACATAATATTTATTACGATATACAGTCAGTATGATGCATATTATGAACTTTCTCTTAAACAATATCTTAACTGCTGTATTAAAATGAAACTCTACGCTAATTGGTGATAGAAAACGGGCCAAGCGCTGCAAGACAATTCGTTCCCACAGTGTCTGAAATACTTGCTTAGAAATTAAAAAAAAGAGCCTCATTGCAACACTAAGCTTGCTCATAGGCGTTCCTCGTAGACCTTGTATTCAGACCCTCCTCACAGACCTTGTATACAAACTTTCCTCTTGTATGTATTTACATCCAGGTTTGGTGTTGCGAGTAAGACTTATCTACCTCTGGGGAGTTAAGGCCTCCCCATACAATTGCTTACTGGCCAACCAGCAAATATAATTTAGTCTTGAACATGTCCAGGACTAAATCAAACTTGCAGTGTGCATAAACCGAAAAGAGTGTGGCACACCTACTGGTGTATAAATACCTTAATGGTCATACAACACAAAAAGATATCTGCGCCTGGTAGTTATGCATATTTGAATCATTAATTTAATGACACTACTCTTATAAGGTGTTTTTCAGATATCTCATCATATCAATACATTGTGTAATGTATTGATATGATGAGATATCTGAAAAACACCTTGTGAGAGTAGGGTCATTAAATACATTGTGTAATGTGTGGCATCAAAAACAGGAAAATTTGTCCATTAATAGGTGAATTTGCCATCATAATAGTGAGTACAGTCGGGTTCGTACTCGACTCACAATCGAAAATTCCAGGTTCGAGTCCAGGGCGGGACAGAAACAATTTGCCGTGTTTTCGATCGTTTCTGATCACCTAATGCGACTGTTCACCAAAAAGAAAATAGTAATCCAGGAGTCAGCTTGTTGTAGGATAGCATCCTGGAAAGGGTCAATAATCCTTGTGGGAAGACATGGATAGAAACCTAACATCTGTATGTACATTGGCTGTATGTATATATATATATATATATATATATATATATATATATATATATATATATATATATATATATATATATATATATAAACTGGAAACATCTCTCGGTGCATATGTATTCCTTACCACTTCTTGTCTCCATCGGGGCCACAGGAGAGGCTAACCCAAAGTTAAATTATAAGAGAGTATACCCTCATCGCTCGTCAATGGCAGATTTTCAGTGGTAACTCTTGTATTTTGTCTGTACCTTTCCTCGGCCAAACGTTGCTCTTTTTTTTTTTTTTTTTTTTTTTTTTTGAGATATATACAAGAGTTGTTACATTCTTGTACAGCCACTAGTACGCGTAGCGTTTCGGGCAGGTCCCTGGAATACGATCCCCTGCCGCGAAGAATCGTTGATTGGCTGTTGGCTGAATTGGTTGGCTAATTAAAGCATGACTCGTGTCATGCTTTAATTAGCCGGGGGTGAGAAACATTTGCATGTTTCTGGAGATTGTAAATAGGTACTGATTCAGTATGTAAACAATGACACGGCAGCCTGCGTGTCATTAAGAACCTTAAAGAACAAAAGGTACTGTATTATGTAAGATTACAAAGAAATATGAATACTTTTATTAGTTTTGATCGCCAAATTATCCATTGAATGTTAAATATAATTTATGTAAGCTGTTTATGTATGTGAATTACGAACGGTCGCTTGTCCTCGAACTTTACCAATTTGTCTCCAGTTTTGTTTCAACTTTTATTTTTTTTACTGAATTTCCATTTTTGCATCTGGTATTAACTTTGATTTTTAATGACTTCTGAGAGGATATTAAGGTCATCGCAATTGCTTACTGAGCAATCAGCACATATACTTAATGCAGGCGATAAGTCACAATAACGTGGCTGAAGTATGTTGACCAGACCACACACTAGAAAGTGAAGGGACGACGACATTTCGCTCCGTCCTGGACCATTCTCAAATCGATTGTGTCATTCTCGAGTCACAATCGACTTGAGAATTGTCCAGGACGGACCGAAACGTCGTCGTCCCTTCACTTTCTAGTGAGTGGTTTGGTCAACACATATACTTTAGTCTTGAACACAGAGCAGACGTAAACTCTTGGTGTATACATAGACACCAAAAAGCGAGGTACACTCCTGTGTGCCTCTGAATCCCTGAGCAGTCCGTTTTCCTGAGGGTTTTCAACGTCACTAAACTGCTGGGGTCAGATTCACGAAGCAGTTACGCAGGTACTTACGAACGTGTACATCTTTCCTCAATCTTTCACGGCTTTGGTTACATTTATTAAACAGTTTACAAGCATGAAAACTTGCCAATCAACTGTTGTTAATGTTATAAACAGACTTCTGGTGCTTCGGAGCTCATTAACTGTTTAATATTTGTAAACAAAGCCGCCAAAGATTGATAAAAGATGTACAGGTTCGCAAGTGCTTGCGTAACTGCTTCGTAAATCTGGCCCCTACAGTACTAAATTGCCAGAACGTAACCTACCCGAGGATCTACGAACAGAAAACGGGACATCTCGTCAATTTCGTGAGCCGCAACTTTTGGCCTTAGAGGAAATATACGTCATAATAAGATGTACTATTAGAAGGTCGGGTTGCCCTGTGACCAAACTGCTCAGAATACAAAATTAATGTTCAGACACTGAACACCTTTTAGTGACAGAAACAGTAAATCAGGCGGTTTATTTGTGGGGTTTTGACAGACATTTTGTAAATATATAAGACATTTTGTAAATATATAAGACATTTTGTAAATATATAAGACATTTTGTAAATATATAAGACATTTTGTAAATATATAAGACATTTTGTAAATATATAAGACATTTTGTAAATATATAAGCAAGAAAGTGGCCTGTAAAAAAATAAATAAAATATTGGCATTTTCTTATTCAAAAGCTTTTTTTTTTTCTTATTACATGACCTCTTGTTAAAAGTTAGTTTTTTTTTAAATATCGAGAAACAAGATAAAGAAATTTATATGAATGTCAATCCCAATTAAACTCATTCATTCCTATTTGCATTCCTTTTGAAGATAATTGTGTACATGGGTTACTCCCATCACCAGATTACCGCGGGACCTTCAAATGGCCTCTAGAAGGACTTACAGGACCCCCAAGATAAACTCCACTGGACCGCAAAGACCTTTACAAAGTAGAGGACCATTACAGACCCCTATAAGGCCTTCACAAACACGTGCACAGGACCTTCACAAACACCTCTACATGACCTTCACAAACACGTGCACAGGACCTTCACAAACACCTCTACAGGACCATCACAAACACGTGCACAGGACCTTCACAAACACCTCTACAGGACCTTCACAAACACGTGCACAGGACCTTCACAAACACGTGCACAGGACCTTCACAAACACGTGCACAGGACCTTCATAAACACCTGCATAGGACCTTCACAAACACCTCTACAGGACCTTCACAAACACCTCTACAGGACCTTCACAGGACTTTCACAAACACCTCTACAGGACCATCACAAACACGTCCACAGAGAACTCCAAAGTTTTCTATAAGGCCGGATCCGTTCTCAATACATCAAACAATATATATACAATTAGGGAGAAAACGTGAATTCGAAAATGAACGTGGTACTTTGTACACAATCGTACATATACTGATTCAACGCCACTGGATTTTTTTTATGAGCGCAAAATTAATTGTCGTGCGTCTCAAAATTCGACAAAAATGATATTATACCACTGAGTATACTTTCCCAAGTCACAGTTTTTTAATCTAACAAAACCTAAATCAATCTCATTTAATTTCCTAATACACACTCATTATGGAAGCTTCTTAAAAACACCACACATCAAGCTTTATTTATTATAGGTCAAATACATTTAACCACGTTTAAAATTATGCAGAATTTAGGTACGATATTGGTCGTTCAGCATGTCTAGCAGGATAAAAGGCAATTGAGAAGCGGGTTGGTAGAGAGAGAGAAAGAGAGACATGGGCTGAACGTTGCAAACACGCTCATTTGTTTGCAACTGTGAAGTTATGCGCTTCACAGACGCAGTACGATACCTTAACACCAGCCTACAACGCACTACCTTCAGTCACACTCGTCGTCCCCCCCCCCCCCCCAACTATTCTTTTCCTATAAATTAATCCACACTAGATCTGGTATGGTTTAGTGTTGGGCTTAAGGCCTATTAACCATAGGTGTGATATTAAGGCCACCACAATTTCTTATACTGACTAAACAGCAAGATTACCTAAAGTTCTATATATTATCCAGAACTAAAATATACTCTCAGCGTATATAGACTTATTTGGAAGAACGTCTGACGATGCAATAATACCAGATGAGGATGATGTTGTTGTTAAAGATTTGCTACCTAGAACAATGTCCCAAGTAGCACGGGCTATGGTGAGCCCGTAATTGATGAGGATGAGCCAATTTACAGTACATATGGAATGTGACTGCGCACCCGACGGTGTTCCGTCTCCTGCCTCTCTCCCACTAGACGAGACAAGAAAGCAATAAAGATTTATCTCTTCGTCTCAATCATTATCTTAGTAGCATTCCTCATGCAAGCCTGGGCTCCCCGTCTCTTTACGACGCTGCCGCACCTGCAGACAATATATTCTCTGGATAATATCTCATCGCGACATACATCAATGGTCATCACACTCCACCGCGTCACAAGGCAGTTTGCTTAGGACCGGAATTCTTGTTTACAAACAAGGCGATTGCTCTGGGAACGACCTCGCCCCAGCTCCACCCTGTGATTGGCGATTTTCTGCTTTCTGGTGCCAAGCATTTTATGCCTCAATATATTTGCAGTGATCGAGATAATCGCGGGCGATAGTTTGTCAGTTACGAAGTTAATATGTGACAGTAAGTCAGATGAAGTGTGGCCGGAGGCAATAACAGTGCAAGAGGGAGTGGGTTTGGCCCGGTACAGTAGGCACAATAATATTTATATAATTTCCCGTTCTACTGGAGGCAAATTTTTTTTCCTTTATCTGTCATCTTCCTGTTCGTCTTTTCTCTGTCTTGACTGTCTCTTCGGGTGCAGCACACAGCGTACGTGATGGTTTGACTTCGGATTTACAAACCTAACTTTGATTACGTCATCTAACCTAAGATAACCATACCCAGCTAACCTAACCTATCGATGTATATCATCTATATATGCAGTCTCCGTGGTGTAGTGGTAAGACACTCGCCTGGCGTTCCGCGAGCGCTATGTCATGGGTTCGTATCCTGGCCGGGGAGGATTTACTGGGCGCAATTCCTTAACTGTAGCCTCTGTTTAACGCAACAGTAAAATGTGTACTTGGATGAAAAAACGATTCTTCGCGGCAGGGGATCGTATTCCAGGGACCATAGGATTAAGGACTTGCCCGAAACGCTACGCGTACTAGTGGCTGTACAAGAATGTAACAACTCTTGTATATATCTCAAAAAAAAAAAAAAAAAAAAAAAAAATTTTAATTAGGAACTGAGCAATGTTCGGAACGGTTGTGTACTACTCGGCATTACCCCCGTCTGTCTCCATCTATTTCTGTCTCACTTTCTCACCCACTCTTGCTATTGGCTAAGATAAATAACGACCTTAATAACCGGGTGGACAGTTGCATGAACGTCAGACAAGGGGGCCTAATTCACCTTCTAAAACCAACCATCAAATAACGGTTAGAAAATAGTTTTGGGGTTATCTCTTAACTGTTAACTCTAATGACTCTTCATAATAAGAGTCAGATAAATCTATGTCCAGCCTTTATCTTCAAAGTATAAGTCTAGTGGGTGCAAAAATCTCCTCTCTCTTTAGATACGCCTTTGTTAAGTAATTTATTGTAACCTCTGGATTCGTCTCAGGAGTTAATTCTGCACAAGGCATATTAACATTGTCGCGTTGATACTGTTAAAACAGTTGATGCTGACGTGCTCTGCTGCCTGGCTTACTCGTCCTAGAAGCCTGTGTGAGGCAAGATTGTCTCCTGCGCCATCTTTATCATAAAATATTGCATGTTGGGCGTGTTCCGTTAAGAACACACACACTCGCGCGCGCGCGCCTTACGACACTAGAAAAAAGAAGGGAGAGGGGGGGGGGGATATGATAGGAACGTATAAAATACTTAGGAGGATTGACAGAGTGGAAATTGATGAAATGTTCACACGTAATATTAATAGAACGAGGGGACATGGGTGGAAACTGGAAACTCAAATGAGTCATAGAGAGGTTAGGAAGTTTTCTTTTAGCGTGAGAGTAGTGGAAAAATGGAATGCACTTAATTTGTGGAAGCAAATTCTATTCAGCATTTAAAAACTAGGTATGATAGGGAAATGGGACCGGAGTCATTACTGTAAACAACCGATGGCTCGATAGGCATGATCCAAGAGTCAATGCTCGATCCTGCAGACACAAATAGGTGAGTACACACACAAGGCAAGGTAAGGCAACTATCAGGAGAAAGCGACAATCCATTACGACTATATAGCATGTGGAAGAGGACAGGATAAGGATTTGGGATGGGCCAGGGGGGGGGGGAAGGAATAGTGCCCAAATACTTGGACGGTCGGGGGATTGAACGCCGACCTGCAGGAAGCGAGACCGTAGCTCTAGCGTCCAGCACACACACGAGCGCGCAATTTAAGCAGTAATACTTATTCATCATACTGTATAAAATTTTATACAATTTATGCAGTATTACTTATTCATCATTGAATTCATCTTTTGAAATAAATTTCGACGCTTGTTTTCTATGCGATAACCTTTCTTATCTTTGCATTACTTACGACGGTTCTTATCTTAAATTGGGAGTTGGGCTCCAGGCCAGTAACTGGAACCGGTTAGGGTATTAGCGCTTTGAGTATCTTCTAAGATCTGTACTTTGAAAATGCAGTTCGGAAGTGAAAGAACAAGATTCCTTCATTAAATCCCGTATATAATACTAATAATAATTTTATTAATAATTAATGAAATATATATATATATATATATATATATATATATATATATATATATATACAGAATAACCACATATGAAAAATAGAAAATGCTTAACGCGTTTTCGGCTAATTCGCCTTCATCGCCTCGATTTCTACTTTGCTCTGATGAAGGCGAATTAGCCGAAAACGCGTTAAGCATTTTCTATTTTTCATATGTGGTTATTCTGCATACTTGGATCAGTGTTTTTGTGATCATTGTTGATATATATATATATATATATATATATATATATATATATATATATATATATATATATATATGTATATATATATATATATATATATATACCAAAAGAATAGGGGTGGTAGGAGAAGAAAATATCAAAGTGTTCGGTGAGGATCCACAAGGTCTCTGAGTACTCTTAATTTTCTTCTCCGAGGCTATGGGTCCCTACACTTGCACCAGAGGTGGTACCCCTTATATATATATATATGTCGTACCTAGTAGCCAGAACGCACTTCTCAGCCTACTATGCAAGGCCCGATTTGCCTATTAAGCCAAGTTTTCCTGAATTAATATATTTTCTCTAATTTTTTTGCTATGAAATGATAAAGCTACCCATTTCATTATGAGGTCAATTTTTTTTTATAGGAGTTAAAATTAACGTAGATATATGACCGAACCTAACCAACCCTACCTAACCTAACCTAACCTACCTTTATAGGTTAGGTTAGGTAGTCGAAACACAATTATTTCATGAAAACTTGGCTTATTAGGCAAATCGGGCCTTGCATAGTAGGCTGAGAAGTGCGTTCTGGCTACTAGGTACGACATTATATATATATATATATATATATATATATATATATATATATATATATATATATATATATATATATATATAATTAAAGCTACTACTACTAATAAGAAAGTATTTCGGATATAATTTATAAGAAATTTACTAAACTATTTATATGTTTAATGAGGTAACTTTTGATACTTAACAAAAAGTAAGCCAACATTATGAAATCGATCCCGGAGTGTGAGTCGAATACGAACCAACGAATTTTGTGTTGAAAATATTTTGATATCTTTAGGTCTGTGTTATCGTATTTTGGTGTTGAAAATGGTTTGATATCTTGAGGTCTGTGTTATCGTATGTGTAAGAATTCAGGCCATTGACAGTGATTTCGCCATCTAACTAAACTCTAATATATAATATATATACATACTCTATATATATCTAATATAAATTTCTTGTAGCCGTGCGCTAGTTTTTTTCAAGAATGTAACTTGCATATCAAACATTGTCATACGAGACATTGCTGCGGGGGTAGAAATAGCCTAAGCTACTCTATCCCTTTGAATTGTATTTTTTTCTTGTCTCAATAAACATACTTCAACTTGAGACATTGCTATCATCTTGTTTGTATTTTAAATAAGTTTATAAATGTCTCCCAGGAAATTCCCAGAACAAAATAAAATATAATTGAACGTTTTCTTTATTTGAAGCATTAGAGAAAACGAAATTATAAGGAGTAACTTAAAATAAAAAATGTAATTTAGTGTCGAAAGAAATTTAAGTTAAATATTCGTAAAATAATGTGCATTAATTACAATGTAAATAACAGTGTTTCCGAGGAAGCCAGTAATTTGCTCAACGTTTCAGGTAAATACGTTCAACGTAATTGCCTGTCCGGAACGAGGTGAAAAACTGTCACAATTTTTAGCATCCTACTTCGTGACATTAGCAGCGGCGCATCCATGAAATTTAACATTTCATAAACAGTCGAAAAAGGCACAATCTGAAGTTCATTTTAAGCCCACACGTGTTAAATATGCGGCTGTGGAAGGGGAATATATAGACGTATTATGTAGGTCCGTCTTAACATACATGCCCGAAACGCTGCGCGTACTAGTGGTTTACAAGATTGTAAATACTATGCTATGTATTCTCTCAAACCCAATGTACCTTCTTGTATATAAATAAATAAATAAATAATGAATAAATAAATAAATAACAGCATTGAAGGTCCTGGGAAAATTTAAGGCGCTAGGGCCCCCTGCCCAGAGGATGGGTCCCACCCAGTCTCTGAAGTACTGTATACACTACTTTAATTAGCAGACGAGCCTCTGAAGTAATCCACTACACGGCAGTACTGTACCCTGTCTGGTAAGTTGTCAGCCCTGGCGTGCCCTGGCTGATAAGTTGTCAGCCCTGGCGTGCACTGACTGGTAAGTTGTCAGCCCTGGCGTGCACTGACTGGTAAGTTGTCAGCCCTGGCGTGCCCTGGCTGGTAAGTTGTCAGCCCTGGCGTGCCCTGGCTGGTAAGTTGTCAGCCCTGGCGTGCCCTGGCTGGTAAGTTGTCAGCCCTGGCGTGCCCTGGCTGGTAAGTTGTCATCCCTGGCGTGCCCTGGCTGGGAAGTTGTCAGCCCTGGCGTGCCCTGGCTGGTAAGTTGTCAGCCCAGGGGTGCCCCTGGCGTGCCCTGGCTGGTAAGTTGTCAGCCCTGGCGTGCCCTGGCTGGTAAGTTGTCAGCCCAGGGGTGCCCTGGCAGGTAAGTTGTCAGCCCAGGGGTGCCCCTGGTGTGCCCTGGCCGGTAAGTTGTCAGCCCTGGTGTGCCCTGGCTGGTAAGTTGTCAGCCCAGGGTACCCTGGTGTGCCCTGGCTGTTAAGTTGTCAACCGTGGCATGCCCTGCCTGAACAGTTCCTAATTCTGATGCCCTCAACCTATCTAAATCAGCGACATAATGTGTTTTGTAGATGAGGCTTCCATTCACGCATTCAGTAGTAAAGGCGGAGAGGCTACAAAGGATTTCTAAAGCTGAATGAATCTTTTCTCGGCATTGTACTCGAAGGTCCGTTTGATTACTGCGGTATTCCTATATATTTTTCCAATGGCTGCTCGTACATGCTGAATTGCTGTCAACAATTGGTGGGCAGTTAGGCCTAGGTCTATAATTTCTCTCGATAGAAAGACATTCATTTTAGTATGGTAATTATTCTGTGCATTGTTGCGTCTCAAATGTATGATAAAAAATATAATTATGCTGAATATTATTTGTCAGTCTTTTGAATCGTTGAGACGATCGAAAAGACAATTTCTCATCCTCTTGGATGAGATATTGTCTTTTTTCAATTCCCGAGTAATCGTAAATCTTTCATTGGTCGCGGATTTTACGACGTTGAACAGAAAACACTTCTTTTCGCCCGTGGGTGATAAACGCGTGGAATCGCGTTTATTCCACGCGTTTTATCGTCAGAGAAAAGTCAATCAGCCTTGTCTCTTAAGGCTTCTCGTCAGAGCCTTAAATGACACAAGTACTCCAGTCCAGAATTCAAGAGGATACAAATCTCAGGATTAATGTGAGGGACTTTTGACAAGCCGCTAGCTTCCCGTTCCCGTCGAGGTCACTAGACATGGTGGCTCTCAGGTAAATTCATGTAAATATCGACCATGACAGACATTGCATCGACTCTAGTTCATGGATTCTTGGTGCATTTCACTCAAAGCGTTATTCTGGTATGAGTGAATGTTTCCTATAAATTAAGGTGAGATCTGAATTTACATAAAGAAATGCTATTATTTTTTGGAATTCCAACTGGAGTTCTTTGACAGTCTAAGTCACAAATCTAACGTGCAGAGGTTGGCGCTTTAATTTATGAGGCTACTTTTATTCTGGACTTTGTTCAGGACAAAACAATACTGATCAGTCACAATGGCTTAAAACCCCTCTGCAAACTTTTAGCTCAACATGAGAGAAGTATACACAGTACATGTGTTTTATAAACAGAGTCCTGACCTGAGTCTTTTGTCCTGAATTATATCCAGGACTAAAACAAACTTACTAGTTGATCAGTAAGCTTCTGCAATGGTCTTGAGTCAAACTCAAAAACAATATATTGGTGTCAATAAAACGTTTTTTTTTCCAATATATTTATAATATATTGGAAAATATGTTTTAGACTTAGTTAAGGTCGTATATACCAGACATTAACCAAATCTAAAACGTATTTTCTATTATTTCTAAAACGTATTACATTAGGCTTACATTGTAAGCTGAGGTGGCATAAGTGAAACTAACTACCCCGAGTACACAATAGCGACTGACAGACATACAACACACAACTTCCTGTTTTTACCTAAAAACTTATCATGAAGTACAAATATACTTCGCGATAATTTGCTTCTCACAACAACAAATTATTATTAAGAAATATACCTCTACTTTCTTGAATTTTAATTCCTAGTCCCACAAACAACAAATCAAAGCCGAGACAACTGCTACAGTCCCGTTATCCCCCTCAACACTTCAGGCATCACGACCTAAAATGTCACAAACGACATTAAAACACGTTCACCCTACTTAATCCCGAGATAAAATCGGTCGTCGATCTGAGATACAAAAAATGACGGGGTGGGGCGAATTATCAAAGAGGGATTAGTTCCAGGCATTATCCAAGGCCAACACGGCCACCATCTGCACACCAAACACTGTCATCACAAAGGCATTTCAAGTGTTGAGAGTCAGGCCGACATTTCAATCCAGCACCCCGGAATGATTTAATTACATTGCGACATATTTTCCAGCGCTATTGAACGCCGACAGACCTTTTATAAAGCGGTGATTGATGGTGGATTCCAGCGTGTCCATATGGCGGCGCCCGATGGCCGAGGGAGGGAACGTAGGGAGGAGAAATGAAGGGAGTAGCGAGGAGAGACGAATTCGTAGAGGTAGAATCGATCATAAGGTTATTAGGAAGACATGTAGCGTTGAAAACGATTCGCAAATCCATTAGGCTACCAGAGAAGACTGAACCAGTTGGCTTTGCTATTCTCCAAAGGAGGTTATACATTGAAAAATAATCTAACCCTGATAAGAAAGTTACCCCTCTCCCTCCCTAAGGTCTATTTAAATGCTAGCCAGGCGACTTGATAGATGGACACAGTAGGACGTGGAGAATTGGGAGAAACACAGGAGAGACTGGAAGGGTAGAGGAGGGAATAAAAGAATGAGGTAATGATAAGAGGGGAAGGGAGAGCAGGTCAGACACTTAAGGTGCAGGTGGAGTAGGGGAAGTGTAAACAGGAAGCATTACAGGTCGAATGGAGTAGGAAGCTAAGGAGACTTGAGACTTGAGAATGGTCCAGGACGGACCGAAACGTCGTCGTCCCTTCACCTTCTAGTGTGTGGTCTGGTCAAGCCAAAGAGACATTGTGCTCGAAGCTCGCAGGTGAGCTTAAGCAGCGTCGAGTTGGTGACGGTAATGTTGCATACACAATATTGAACACGACGGTAATGTTACATACATAATATTGAACACGACGATAATGTTGCATATTGAACACTACGGTAATGTTGAGAACATCGAGATTGTGAAGCTGAAATAGAATAACAAACATAACCAAAGGGTTTATAATCAATTAACGAAAAGGAATTATTCAACAATGTGAATTATCGGTATTTATGTCGTAATCAATGATTTTAATCAGTTTTAAATATGAAAATTACATCTGCTTCTTACTATTTAAATTTCATCGGTATGTCTTTCCCCCTATTATATAGAAATGATTTTTAATTCTTGCCCTTATTATACGTGTTTAACTTTCAGATTCGGAGGTTTTAAACAGTTTTTCTTAACATAGCAAAGTTGTATAATCATATATTTCCTTTAGTTATACCCTCAAAAGTAGTGGAAAGCTCGACATTTATGTCGCATTTTCAATGTTCATGTTTCATATATTTTGGTGGTCATTAACTGTAGCTAATTTCTGTGGGAGGACGAGGGTGTGGGAGGACAAGTATGGGAGGACGAGGGTGTGGGAGGACAAGTGTGGGAGGACGAGGGTGTGGGAGATAAGCATCATTCAAGAGACCACCTCTACGACATTGCCTACAGTGCAACATTTTCAAAACACTGTCCCTGAAACAATATAAATAAAACAAAGGGTCAATAAAAGCTCTACCAAATCAGCCCTCAAATCAGCTCAAAATTTTCTTCCAGTAAAGTGCAATGAAACAAATGTCCAATGAAATCTTTAATGAGAGAGAGAGAGAGAGAGAGAGAGAGAGAGAGAGAGAGAGAGAGAGAGAGAGAGAGAGAGAGAGAGAGAGAGAGAGAGAGAGAGAGAGAGAGAGTGACGCAGAAACTCCAGAATGTATGTATAGCGCCATCGGCGTGAAATTAATTTTGATTCAATGGGTTTTTAGGCCTGTTATTGGATTAAGACACACGGTGCTTCACGCACAGGGGGAGGAAGACACACAAGGGGACCCCAGACAACACCCCTTCCACTCGAACCCCGTTAAATTTATGCACTTTGAGTACTAAAGATTGTTACGCAGTTCCGTTCTTCTTCTTCTAATAATAATAATAATAATAATAATTTATGTATTAATAATTTAATTTAAATTTATTTATAATAATTAATAATTTATTTAAATAAACTTATTTAATAATTTAAATAATTTAATAATCTATGTATGTACTATGTACATACATAGTTGCAGCGTTACAGTACAAACATTCTGTTAGATATAAAGATAGAGGTAGTACATACAATACCTAAAGCCACTAGTACGCATAGCGTTTCGGGCAATAACGAACGTTATTATGTTTCTAATGTTTCCCAACGTCAAGAAACTGTCGTACTAGGGCCAGATTCACGAAAGCACTTACGAACCTGTACATCTTTTCTCAATCTTTGGCGACTTTGTTTACAATTACTAAACAGTTAATGAGCTCCGAAGCACCAGGAGGCTGTTTATAACAATAACAACAGTTGAATAGAAAGTTTTCATGCTTGTAAACTGTTTAATAAATGTAACCAAAGTCATCAAAGATTGAGGAAAGATGTACATGTTCGTAAGTGCTTGCGTAAGTGCATTCGTGATTCTGGCCCCTAGAGTCCATTATTCTAACTAAACCAGAGGACCCAAAACAGAAAACGGGACATTATGTCAATTTCGCGAGCCATTACCAACATCTTATTCGATGATTTTTAGCCTTAGAGTATACGTCAAAATGCGATGGTGTTATTACGGGGACGGGTTGAACATCCTTACTATTACACCGAAATGCAACTAAAAATCAGGCTGATATTTTGTGGATAATGGGTGTTTGATGTGGATAATGAGTGTTTGTGGATACCAACCACTTGGACTGGACCGTAGAGCGACGGTCTCGCTTCCTGCGGGTCGGCGTTCACTCCCCGACCGTCCAAGTAGTTGAGCTGACCATTCCTACCCCCCCCCCCTCACCCCGTCCCATCCCAAATGCTTATTCTGATCGCTTCCCAGTGCTATATAGTCGCAATGACATAGCTATTTCTCCTGATAGTTCCCTTCCCTTGTTGTGGATAATGAGTGTGTTGTGGATGTTTGAGATCATTATCTCAAACATTATTATTGAGGTTGTTATTGAGATTATTATTACTGAGGTTGGTTGTGGGTAAAGGGAGTAGGAACCAGGAACGTGTTCGCACCATCACAACACACGCCGACCGCTCTTTCCTTCCAACGAAATGTTGAACGAAAACCTCGGAAACTTTCCGGAAATTTTACCGTATTTAATTTATGGTTGAGAGAGTAGTATCAACAGTGCGAGATGAGGGAGTAGGGAAGAGGGGGAAGGCTGAGGAGACAGGGGGAGGCTGCTTGGGGGGGAGGGAAGAGGGGGAGGAGGAGGGAGGAGGGAAGAGGAGGAGGGGAAGAAGGGAAGACTGAGGGAAGAGTATAGAGAAGAAATAAAACGTTGAGGAGGAAAGAACCCGAGAAGACAAGAGACTCACAAGTGACTTAATAGGGAACAAATTTCAAGTATAGGAAATGGGAATAATATTATATATATATATATATATATATATATATATATATATATATCCACATCCGAAAATTAACAGCATTTTTTATGTTAAATATAACGTGACATTTGATTACTGGGGAGAAAATATGAGGATGTTTGGGGGGTGAAGATGTCTTGAAGCGCGGCGGGAGGGAGGGATGGCGGGCGGGGGAAGAAGAGTGCTAAGTGGAAAAAGTCGCAAAGTATGAAAATGAATGAGGCGGCAGTGTAGTGGACTCTAGCAGCCACACACTGAAGAGTGGAGAGTACAATAGAGTGTGTATGAGGTGTTGATACAAACAACGGGAGGCGGGATGAGGTGTGAGGCGATGGAAAATTGCATTAGGCTGTGTGTTTGATGAGAGGGTTGAGAGACGGGACGCAAATACTTCCGTCTCCTACCATTGTGGCTCTGTTTAGTCTCCCACACTTCATTCCTTTTTCCTCCTTTGGTATATATTCGGGTTTGGGTTCTTCCACAATTCTGTAGCATGATAAATATATATCTATATATCTATATATATCACTAGGAATTCATTGACCCGACCAGGATTCGAACGTGTTACCAGGGATCACCCCCACTCAAGTCCATGGTCATATATATATATATATATATATATATATATATATATATATATATATATATATATATATATATATATATATATATATATATATATATAAACCCTCCTTGTTTCATGTTAATGTTCTATTTTTGTAATCAATCAGATGTGTAACTGTATAAACTTGTATAATAAAGTGTACAACATAAAAAAAGGTGGTAGGAGAAGTGAACACTCATACGTATTCATAGTTAAATGGCAAGTTTTCCACTGAATGCTGTGTTCCCCTTCATCAAGACTATGGGTCCCTACAATTGCACCGATATGGTACCCCAATAGTACCACAAAAAATACGTGATTCGGTTTTGCGTAAGTTTCCTCGTAGGAACGTTTCCACGTAGGAAACATTCGAAAATGTCGAATGTTTCCGTATTTCAACACAATATTGACGGAATCTGATCAATGTATTTTCTTTCATCTACAATTCTTCATTAACCGTAACTTTAAATATTTTTTTTCCTTCACCGGTTTGAGTTTAATTTCAAATGTATAAATTAGAACTGTAAATTTTCTGTACCGATGCGGGAGGTGATAATTTTATCAAATACAGCTGTATTTTCTGCCATTCAGTTACAAGATTTTTTTTTTAATGTCGAAATGTCTATGTCTTGGTTATTATTTATCATGTAATAGTGTTAAAATTATTACAATTATTATATAATTATAATTATTTCCTTCTAGCCTAAACACACACCCTTGCACGCTTCGATTAAACAAAACAAAATCGTAATATAATTAATTACAAAAATTATCTGCGACCTTTTATATAATTTTATAATCGTTCTCTTAAATAACAAATTAATAACAATTAAAGATCGAATATTTACATATAATTCCAGTTTCCTCTTGAATTTGCTGATGAATAATGCAAAAACCTTGAACGTACAGTTACATAAAAAAATAAATAATATATAATTGAGCTAAAGATTCCCAGTACACTATAGTACTGACTCACCTTGAGTCTGTAATCATCTGAGGTAGAAGCTAACTTACCATGAGTCTGTAGTCATCTGAGGTAGCAGCTGACTCACCATGAGTCTGTAGTCATCTGAGGTAGAAGCTGACTCACCTTGAGTCTGCAGTCTTCTGAGGTAGAAGTTGACTCACCTTAAGTCTGTAGTCATCTGAGGTAGCAGCTGACTCACCATGAGTCTGTAGTCATCTGAGGTAGAAGCTGACTCACCTTGAGTCTGCAGTCTTCTGAGGAAGAAGTTGACTCACCTTGAGTCTGCAGTCTTCTGAGGTAGAAGTTGACTCACCTTGAGTCTGCAGTCTTCTGAGGTAGAAGCTGACTCACCTTAAGTCTGTAGTCATCTGAGGAGGAGGTAGAATTATTATTTATCTTTATTTAATAATATACAACATAAATATATACAATATACAATATAAATCATATATACATCAATTTTACAAGGAAATACAACATTACATATACAGTAGTATAATTCTCACTAAACAATTGTTTCATATTATCACAGAGCATGAACTTTAAACCCTTAAATGTTATACTTATTTTTCTTTAAATGATTTACATTTTTAGAGATTATATTTACATTAATTTACAGGAAAAATCATTACATTTACTTATATTTTATATAATTCTCAGTAAACAAATTTTCCATATCACCAAGCATGAGCCGTATTCAAAAGAATAATTTGAATACGATGAATTTGAATAATAATTCAAAATGTTATACCTGATCCTGCCTCGCAAGAACTTCAATATTTTGTCTACTGAGTAGCCCTCCTGCCTGCCTATCCACACACAGTAACCCTCCTGCCTGCCTATCCACACACAGTAACCCTCCTGCCTGCATATCCACACACAGTAACCCTCCTGCCTGCCTATCCACACACAGTAACCCTCCTGCCTGCCTATCCACACACAGTAACCCTCCTGCCTGCCTATCCACACACAGTAACCCTCCTGCCTGCCTATCCACACACAGTAACCCTCCTGCCTGCCTATCCACACACAGTAACCCTCCTGCCTGCCTATCCACACACAGTAACCCTCCTGCCTTCCTATCCACACACAATAGCCCTCCTGCCTGCCTATCCACACACAGTAACCCTCCTGCCTGCCTATCCACACACAGTAACCCTCCTGCCTGCCTATCCACACACAGTAACCCTCCTGCCTGCCTATCCACACACAGTAACCCTCCTGCCTGCCTATCCACACACAGTAACCCTCCTGCCTTCCTATCCACACACAATAGCCCTCCTGCCTGCCTATCCACACACAGTAACACTCCTGCCTGCCTATCCACAAACAGTAACCCATCTGCCTTCCTATCCACACACAATAGCCCTCCTGCCTGCCTATCCACACACAGTAACCCTCCTGCCTGCCTATCCCCACACAGTAACCCTCCTGCCTGTCTATCCACACACAGTAACCCTCCTGCCTGCAGCCTGCCTATCCACACACAGTAACCCTCCTGCCTGTCTAACCACACACAGTAACCCTCCTGCCTGTCTATCCACACACAGTAACCCTCCTGCCTGTCTATCCACACACAGTAACCCTCCTACCTGCAGCCTGCCTATCCACACAGTAACCCTCCTGTCTGCTTATCCACACACAGTAACCCTCCTGCCTGCTTATCCACACACAGTAACCCTCCTGCCTGCCTATCCACACACAGTAACCCTCTTGCCTGCCTATCCACACACAAAAAATGTAATCAGAAAGTAGCATAATTATTGTATTCTTAATTTTCTTGCATTTTATGTCAATATGAAACATTAAAAACCTCATTAACTCCACTCCAATACTTGGTCCACCTAAAGCTTTAAGAGTGTCTCTAATCCAGTTTACAAGAACAACTTTTTGCTTACATAAATAAATAAATATTCATATTATTCTCAATTTCAGTACATTGGTCACACCTATTGTTGTCCTTAATGGCCAACATCAACAACCTATCATTAGTAAGGAGGGTCTTATGAATACAGCGGATACAATAGTTCACGTTGTTTTAGAGGTAATAAATTTAACATGGATGTCTGGCCATATTAATTGTCAGCTAAAAAAGAGTGGATATGCCTCCTCTACTCTAGGAATTATATTTGGGAGCAGAATATCATACACTTGTTTACTGTTCATCATTAAAAAAAACTTCAGTGGAGGTAGAAGCTGACTCACCTTGAGTCTGTAGTCTTCTAAGGTGGATGTAGAAACTGCCCCAGGCCTCTGTACGTAGCTGAGGAATGAGAAGAGATAGGCCAATCCTCCAATTACCGCCGACAGGCACAATATTACCCGAAGTAGAAGGGATGAACGACAAAGGCGCCTGTCCGCCAGAAGGTGGGTACTCGCTCTGCCGGGGGCGGGCGGCCCCGGGGTTGGAGCAACCAATCAGCTTCTCCTATGCATTGAGTTGCTTCTCACATTCATGGGATAAATTCTCCCATTCATGGGGTCACTTCTCCCATTCATGGAGTCCCTTCTCCCATTCAAGGGGTCGCTTCTCCCATTCAAGGGGTCGCTTCTCCCATTCAAGGGGTCGCTTCTCCCATTCAAGGGGTCGCTTCTCCCATTCAAGGTGTCGCTTCTCCCATTCAAGGGGTCGCTTCTCCCATTCACGGGGTCGCTTCTCCCATTCATGGGGTAGCTTCTTACATAAATAAATTTTCATTGTCCATAATAATTCAAAACTTGTTATTGCGTACAGGACTATGAAATTAATTACCAAATCAATAACAAATTGCTTCACGCTGCATAGCTTTGTACATGTTGTCTTCATAACCTCTGATCTCAGGGTGTTATCTTCATCTGTTCATAGTCTAGTTCATAGTTCCTATGTTATCTTCATCGGTATGCATTCTCGGCGCCTAGAGTAGTATATGTTGGCTTCCTCGATGCATATCCTAGTACCAACAGACTTCCTCGGTGCAGAGGTAGGTGTAATCTTTCTCTAGTCATAGCCTAGTATAGGTAGGCTTCCTTGGTGCAGAACCTAGCTCATTCACTCATAGAAACCAAGTATTGCGCATGTCATATAATCCATATAATTAATTTATACTAAATTTTTTATCGTCCCATAATACAGAATTCCCAGAAATTTCTGTAATATTCAAAATAAATACGAATATTGAAGTCAGGAAATAATTCAAAAGTTAATTTTCTTATTTTGCGGATCTGGTGCATCCCCTGAATGGTCTACCCTACCGATATGGGGTGGAAATGGACGTTAGGAGTCTTTGATACCAGATTAAAGCGTCTTAATGGAAGATCAGACCTTTCCCACCAACCGCAGAGAGGATTAGAACGGTCATATTGGGATGGAAACCTTTTTGTATTATTATATTGAGCTTACCGCAAGGGGTGGATGAGGTCGGGAAATTTGTTCGTTCTTTCTTCAGTGTAGTTTAATCCTGAGGGAGTAGGGGGTGGAGGAAAATGTTCTTTTGATAGGCTACTGATATTTGAAGTACAAACCTTCACTCAATGTGTGCAAGATGATGAGCCGAGATCATCATGTGGTGTAAATGTGTTAAATATTACGATATTATTGTTAATTAATATTATTACGAGTTTTGTATTTCCATTTTGTTTTTGTCACGAGACTTTTGAATCCATTTCATTCAATACTACCGTAATTATTTCCTTTAAGACAACTAAGCTTCAGTCAAAACTACTAAAGTAGTTTCATTCAAGATTACAAAAGCCCTATCACTCTTAAATTTCCTGAAATCCTTTCACTCGAGGTCCCAAAGTTTATCACATTCAAGTGTTCTGCAAGCAAATGACCCAAGGAATTTATCTCACTCATAAGCCTAGTATGTTTACCGAGATAAGAAAGAAATACATCTCAAAGGGATAGAGTACCTTAGGCTTTTTCTACACCCCCCCACCCCGCACTCTCTGAACCTTACAATTAAATAATAAGAGACATAACTCTCATCATATTCCTGAAGCCGTCTTGCTATAGACTTAATGACCCACTTTATGTCAGACGATAAGAGGCACAGGAACTTTTCAGTCAAGATCACTAAATCATCAACCATCAGAAATTAATTCCTCTCACTCGTGCTTCCCGCAGCCTGCTCACTCAAGATCTTCAGGCTGTCTGACCCTAGAAACCCAATGTTATGGTAGCCATGAGGTTCACTGATGACTCTCAAGAAACCTGGAAACTCCAGAGGAAGCTCAGACGGAATTTCACGAGGTTTATCACTCAGAATTCCTTGGCATTTCACTCCAGACACTCTCAATAGACTTTGATCATCCTCAACACTCTCCAACCCTCTCCCTCTGGACCGGCTACGCACTCGCTCGTCGACACCCCCTGCGGAAGACCCCATGACTTCGCGGCAGTCCATTACCATTTAGATTGGCGACGCCGGCGTGTTGCGAGATGCCAGGGGTAGAGAACACTCCCACAGGGGAGAGCCCTACGATTGTTGCCTCAGATTAAGATCTCTTTCCCCCTGAATAAAGAATGTTTATTACGATCATTGGAGCGCTCTGATGAATACATTATCATGCATAATTCGTGGGCTCTTAATTATATTTTATTTTATAAATGTTTTGGCTAGGCTAAGAGTGTGGGTCTGCATAATAAAATGGAACGCCAGGAGCATAGTTATAAACTCTTGCATTAACCGGCAGTAGCTGGAAAGGCGGGACTTGAGGTAAAACTCTGCAAATTATCAAAGATTTCTATGCATGGGCTCGATAGGTTGGATGAGTTGCTTGGGTTCCTATGTTTCTGGTTAGGCTACACACTCGCTGGTCAAAAGGATGAATTTTGAACGGAGTGACATGGGCCAGATTCACGAAGCAGTTACGCAAGCACTTACGAACGTGTACATCTTTCCTCAATCTTTGACGGCTTTGGTTTCATTTATTAAACAGTTTACAAACATGAAAACTTGCCAATCAACTGTTGTTATTGTTATAAACAGCCTCCTGGTGTTTCGGAGCTCATTAACTGTTTAATAATTGTAAACAAAGCCGCAAAAGATTTATAAAAGACGTACAGGTTCGTAAGTGCTTGCGTAACTGCTTCGTGAATGTGGCCGTTAAATTTGTTTATAAAGCATATTATTTTATTTATGTAATTTTTAAGTTTAATTATACTTACAGCTACCTTGTAGTCCACCGTTTTCTGTGGCGTCCTGAAACTTCTTTAAATCCCGCTGTTGGTAAATTGATTATTCTACTCGCGTCTTTCTTCCCCTTTCCATTGCCCTCTCTCGAGTGGTTATTACTCTCCAGCCCCATTCACACCTTCTCATGTTCCGTCTTCTCGCCTTCCTCATCTTCTTCCCCTCTACTTTCCCATCTTGCCAACATCTCTACATTATTGCCTTACTCTCACCTCGTTAACTCTTCCCCTCGTTTATCTCAAGTCGTATTTTCTCCCCTCTCTCTTCCTTACCTTACTAATATCATTATTGCACCTCCGACTCTTACTATATTTCTCAGTTCTGCTTCCAATCTCCTCTATTCTCTCCTAGCCACTCCTGCCGTATCCTCACCTCTCCTCCCCATTCACCTATCTTCCATCCATTCTACCCTCACACGTCCGCTCATACACCTGGCCCCACCAGGAGAGAGAGAACTTGCTGGCGTCACCTGCGGGATCGAAACCCGAAGGGCATCGCGTTCCAAGGTCGACCATCATTGGACCTCGAGCTCCGACGCCTCACATTACCCTCAGGTACAAATAAACGGAACTTAGCAACAAGGCATTATAGTGGCTCAATAGTCCCAGTGGTTCTATAGTCCCAGTGGTTCTATAGTTCCAGTAGTTCAATAATTCCAGTAGGTCAATACTGTATTCCCAATAGGTCAATATTCCCAGTAATTCGATAGCCCCACGAGTTCAAGACCATCACCAGAAAAATCTTGATCAGTAATACGGAAATAGCGATAATTAGATACTTCATATCAAACAAATCTAATTATATCAGCTCCTATCTTGGTCTGTTCTTGCTTCAGCCGACTATATCTCAAATCAACATACCCGAATGGGGACGATGAGTTTCAATTACGAGGCACCTTATTTTAACGAGGGTAGAACTAGCCTAAGCTACTCTATCCTTTTGAGATTCATTTTATCATCTAAGTAAACTTACTTAAACCTCACATTGAGAGCGGGGTGTGTGAGGGGCAGGGAGGTGTGAGTGTGATAAGAAGCAAATACTCATTAACTCATGCATTATGGGCGAATATAATTGTAACAAATATTATTGAAGGTTCTTATATGTGGTACTTCATATACAATTAAATATTAATAGAAACAAAAATATTATCATGAAAACAATGAAATAAACTTAATAATAAGTTGAATAATGTGTATTATAAACTAATTCTCCCAGATCACAAATTTATGTGACATTGAAGAAAGGTGTTGACATCGCGCGAAGCCTAGTGCAGCGTTGGGGGCCCCCGTGTCCACCTTTGATCGCTGGAGGGTCCCTAACACGACTGTAATTGTAGTCTGGACCTCCCAGGGTCCTTGGTCCACCAACCTCCACACTGTCACACCTGGTCCACTTCACACCTGGTCCACCAGCCTCCACACTCACACCCTGGTCCACCAGCCTCCACACTGTCACGTTCAAAATTTTACATTTTCTATGCATCGGTAGATTAAGTTTGGTGGGTGGCTTGGGTTGGTACGTTGCTGGTTAGATTAGCAGACTGTATTTTGTCCGTTGTGGCAAATATCAACAATTTGCCGACTGAAAATAGAGCAGTCCCCGTGGCGTAGTGGTAAGACATTCGCCTGGCGTTTCTCGAGCGCTTTGGCCTGGGTTTGTATCCTGGCCGAGGAGGATTGACTGGGCGCCAATCCCTAACTGTAGCCTCTGTTTACCCAACAGTAAAATAGATACCTGAGCAGACGACGCCGCTTCTGCTCCCAAGATGACGTGATGGGCACTGGAGGCTGTGTTAAGATGGAGGAGGATGCTCTCTCTCGTGTCCACTCATCCCAGTAACAGGTGATGTCATTTCAGCCGCGATCGCTGCAGCTTCTTGTGATCTGAGGGATGCTCTTTGAGGGACGAAGATGAAAGTTGAGAAGTGAGGTAAGAGGGAAGATGAGTGTGGCGGTGAAGAAGGGAGAGAGGGAGGGAGTAAAGAAGGGAGGGGGTGAAGAAGAGAGTGAGGGAAGGGGGATGGAGGATGTGAGGGAAGGGGGATGGAGGATGTGAGGGATGGATGCTTTAGCAGTGAGGGAGATGAGGCGAAATGCCAGAGAGTGGAGGCTGCATCTCACTCAAGTCCCTGAAGATATTTAACTAATAGATACTTTGTTGCATAAACGTATCATGTACTTTATTAATGGTGGGCAATACAAGATTACCACTCAGTAAAACGCGGCATGGACAAACATTTGCAACACTGGCTAGCCGTATAGGGAGGGCATGCAGCGTCGCAAAGGTTGGACCTGGAACAATACTATAGACAAGGCTTAATGAGGCAATTGAAGCAGTTGGGTGTTGGGAGCATTGTTTAGCAGGATAATGGTCTGGGAGGGGTGGAGGCTGCTCTTCTTAAGTGGACTTGTTACTTTATTTCCAGGAATTCCCTAAAGACTTGAGAGATAGCCTAAGCTACTCTATCCCTTTGAGATGTATTTTTTTCCTGTCTCAATAAACATTCTTGAACTTGAATGTATGTGTCCATGTTCACAGTAAGGACACAGCATACAAAAGTCTTAATATACCATTACAACTGCAGGCAACACACACTGGTACCTTTGTTCTGCAGGCAACACATACTGGTACCTTTGTTCTGCAGGCAACACATACTGGTACCTTTGACCTATATGCAACACATACTGGTACCTTTGCCAAGTTGCATCACTTTTCCTCTGCCTCCGAAGATGTTGATTCGCTTCATCGTAACGAATCATTTAAAAACGTGTCATGGTTAATAAATAACTGATAATTCATGTGCCAGCTTCCTCCCGAAGTGAATCACAACATACGAAATATAGAAAAATCCTTTATGAAATCCTTTCGATCTTACTCACGCAGCCTTGCCTCATAATTTAACTCATAAATTAACTCACAACACACGTGCGTATATATGACCACGATAATCACAAGACCAGTCACCCTATGAAGCCTAGTTTATGACATAATCGAATTTTCTGTGCATTACTGTATTAAATTCCTCGGATCTTCTAAGTCCCCCCAATGTCTGTCGTGCGAATAATAGCAATAAAATGTCTGGCTGTGACTCAGGATATTTCACCATTAGGCTGGATCGTACAGTCGTAAAAATAATATTTGCGTATGTCGATAATCAGGATGAGTGGATGAAGCCGCCTGTTGTGTGTGTGTATACTCAGCTAGTTGTGCTTGCGGGGGTTGAGCTCTGACTCTTTGGTCCCGCCTCTCAACTGTCAATCAACTGGTGTACAGATTCTTCAGCCTACTGGGCTCTGTCATATCTACATTTGAAACTGTGTATGGAGTCTGCCTCCACCACATCACTGTCTAATGCATTCCATCTGTTAACTACTCTGACACTGAAAAAGTTCCTTCTAACGTCCCTGTGGCTCGTGTGTGTGTGTGTGTGTGTAATTACCTAAGTGTAGTTACAGGATGAGAGCTACGCTCGTGGTGTCCCGTCTTCCCAGCACTCTTTGTCATATAACGCTTTGAAACTTAAACATTTTGCCCATTTGTCTCCGCCTCCACCGGGGATCGAACCCGGAACCTCAGGACTACGAATCCGAAGCGCTGTCCACCCAGCTGTCAGGCGCCACATTGTGTGTGTGTGTGTGTGTGTGTGTGTGTGTGTGTGTGTGTGTGTGTGTGTGTGTGTGTGTGTGTGTGTGTGTGTGTGTGTGTATTGAGTGGAATACAAGTTCCCAAAATCGTGCAAAGTAATTCGCCTCCACCACTTTAACTTCTTAGCTCTTTCAGATTCTTGACTATTCTGAAACTTAATCAATTCTCTATATTACACACAGAAATCACAAGAACGAGATATATATCAAACGAACAAATCCACAAGGGCCGTGATGAGGATTCGAACCTACGCACGGGTGGGTGGTGGTGGTGGCCATGGTGGGTGTTGGTGGAGATCTTAGTGGATGATGGTAGTGATGGCCACAGTGGCCGTTTTGCTACTCTGGTAATATTCACGCGTCATTACCGTCAAGGGGGAAGGGACAGGAGAGGAGCCAGCCGGTGACGGAACGGGGTGGAGGGTGGTGGAAGTCTGGCTCCTCTGGGGCCACACTAGCCCACTCTGCTACCATCCTGACTCTTCTGGGGCCACACTAAACCACCCTGCCACCAGCCTGACTCCTCTGGGGCCACACTAGACCACTCTGCCACCAGCCTGACTCTTCTGGGGCCACACTAGACCACTCTGCCACCAGCCTGACTCCTCTGGGGCCACACTAAACCACCCTGCCACCAGCCTGACTCTTCTGGGGCCACACTAGACCACTCTGCCACCAGCCTGACTCCTCTGGGGCCACACTAAACCACCCTGCCACCAGCCTGACTCTTCTGGGGCCACACTAGACCACTCTGCCACCAGCCTGACTCCTCTGGGGCCACACTAAACCACCCTGCCACCAGCCTGACTCTTCTGGGGCCACACTAGACCACTCTGCCACCAGCCTGACTCCTCTGGGGCCACACTAGACCACTCTGCCACCTGCCTGACTCCTCTGGGGCCACACTAGACCACCCTGCCACCAGCCTGACTCCTCTGGGGCCACACTAGACCACTCTACCACCAGCCTGACTCCTCTGGGGCCACACTAGACCACTCTACCAACAGCCTGACTCCTCTAGGGCCACATTAGACCACTCTACCACTAGCCTGACTCCTCTGGGGTCACACTAGACCACTCTACCAACAGCCTGACTCCTCTGCTAGACGACCCTGCCAACACTAATCACCCGTTGAAAATAACACCGATATTTTCACTCGCTTTCTTTGTCTTCACGCCTCATTATAATTAGATTTCGCGGAGCCCCTCATCTCCCCCTCCCCGCGCCATATCCACCCTGATCTTCCCTTCTACGTCTCTATCTCTTTCTCATTGGCAGTCTCTGTCATCTTACGCTGCTACAGTCTTAGCCACAACTCCCTACACTGCGTTATCCGAGCTCGCTACTGTACACAGTCTTCACGAGGTGAAGGTCGACTTATGAGACAATGTTTGCTATATTTTCCAACACATGTGATTAATGCATAAAAAAACGGGTAAGTTGAAGTGAAGAGGAGTTAGGCATAAAAGGAAAGAGAGGGATAGGAGATGAAGGCAAGGGAGAGGGGGAGTGAAGAGGGAGGTAAGGGAGAGGAGAGGGATAGAAGAGGGAGGAGAGGGAGAGGAGAGGGATAGAAGAGGGAGAAGAGGGAGAGGAGAAGGAGAGAAAACGATTGAGAGAATGATGACTGGAAGATTTTCTTCCATTTCAGAAATACGGCAACGTACATGTTGGTCACAGATCTTCATTTATTTCATTTTTAAGTCAGCTGACAGCCTAACAAAAGAGGTGAGTAATGGCCACTAATAGAACAATGAATCTTAGTCTTAGAAAAGTTAAACGAGGCGATGTGTGTCGAGGTTTTCCTCTCAGTGTGTCGAGGATTCCTCAAAGGGATAGAGTAGCTTAGGCTATTTCTACCCCCTCTCAATGTGTCAAGATTTTCATGCTGCAAGTTATATAGTTTTCTACTCTAATTATGGGGGGTATATCTTAAGATAATCGTGGTGTGACATACAGTTCAAACTGAATCCGTCATGTTTAATAACATTAGAATGGATATCATACCTTATGATTTTAGTATATTCACATCATACACACATTCGTCGGTAAATGAATAATTATATTTTCGGATTTAAACGAGGTTTAATTTTTTCTGAAGTTGCATTCCTCTTTATCAGGCATATATGGATTAGTTATTTAATATGAGTGTTGGATTTATCCATTTATCCAAGGCCTATAGTTATAGGTCTTGAATAGTTACAAATATACTTGTACTTCATTATTATAGTGACATTCTTCTCATTATTTTTATAATGAGGCTTTGTAAAATACATACTGTTTTTTGTTTGGCAAAAACTGAGGTAAAATATTTAGCCTGTTGTGTTTTTAATGACAAAGGTGTTTGTGTCTACGCTTGAAGGAGTCCGAAGCATTATGGCTGTACAGTATTTGTTTCCACGAGTCCCAACAACAACATTAATTTATTATGCTTGAAAATATCCTTATTAGGATACAGCAGCGTAATTATATCTGTGCGGCTGAGAGTCCTCTTTTGACTAAACCGTAATTAAAAGGGCATTTTAGGCTTGGCTGTGTTCCAGGAAGTGTATATGTTAACCACACCAACGTCAACCACATAAAAGCCTCAGTCTCGGAAAAAGATTTAGTGTTTTCAGTAGTCTCTTTGTTTTCTCTATTTTCTTCTACGATAAACACCTTCAGGCTTACAGTATACCTACTCGAAAATACAATAATTTCTTAAAAGTTACTGTTAATATATATAAACAAAGTTTATACGACAGTGTCGTAATTACATGGAGGTATTTTTCTGTTTATGTGCTATAAAACACACATTATGATAACAGAAGTCATTTGAATATCCAACACAACATCCTGTTGTTTACTCTCCTTCTGCCGGCCAGCCGCCCCAGTCTCCTGCCTCTATGATGTTTAATAGGTCACTGGACAGCCCGTCCTAAGGTTTCCCAGCGTCAAGAAAGCGGTCAGTTAAAAGTGGTCTCTCCTAACCTACCAGAGGACCCAAAACAGAAAACTGAACAGTACGTCATTTTCGCAAGCCGTCATTTTCTAGTACGAAAATTTTTGACCTTAAGGAACGCATACGATCGAAATGCGACGTTTTTTGTAAGATATGTTGCACTGACAGCTGCATACCACGCGGTGATGGAAAAGACTGAGAAAAAATCTAGAAGCACACCACCAACGCGAGTTCAGAGATGGTAAATCTTGCCTCATAGATTTAATAGAATTCTACGACTAGGATACAAAATTAGACAAGAGAAGGGTGGGCAGACTGCATATTTTTAGACTGTCGGAAAGCCTTTGACACAGTACCCATAAGAGGCTCGCGTATAACTTGAAAGAGCAGGCAGGAATAATGGGTAATGTGCTCAACTGGATAAGGGTTTACCTAAGTAAAAGAAAAGTTACCTTGAGGAGGGAGATCTCAGGATGGAGAGATGTTACCAGCGGAGTTCCACAGGGTACTGAACTTGTATCTAACCTGTTTCTGGCTACAAGATTTATCAACAGGTATAGACTCATGCCTCTTAACGTTTGCTAGTGCTACAGAAATTATTAGAAGGATTAAGAGAAAGATTCCTAGTCCTCCCCGTTCCTTCTTTTCTATTCTCCTCTTTCCTTCCCTTTCTATCCCTACTCACTACCTCCCCTTTCAATCCCAAATTTACTTTTTACCCATCTGATCCAAATCCTACCAACTTCTCCCAATCTACCCACCCATTCCCTAATTTACCCACCCGCTCTTCATCTACCCACCCATCCAACTCCCACCCACACCGGGTGTGGCGGGAGATCATCTGGAACTCAGACCTTTTGCTGCCTAATTTGCCTGCCAGACGAATGGCGATGTTAATTGTCGTAATGAGAGCAGTAGTCCCTACGGAGCAGTGAAGCAGTCGAGTACACACACACACGGGGTCTGGTAGCTGAGTGGATACCACGCGGGACTCGTAATCCTGTGGCCCGGGTTCGATTCCCGGACTAGGCAGAAACAAATGGGCAGGGTTTCTTTCACCCTGATGTTCCTGTTACCTAGCAGTAAATAGGTATCTGACAGCTGATGCGGGCTGCTTCCTGGGTGGGTGGGTGGGTGGGTGTGTGTGTGTGCGTGGAAAAAAATCAGTTGATTAATTGACAGTTGAGGCGGGCCGAAAGAGCCAGAGCTCAACCTTCGCAAACACAACTAGGTAGATATAACTAGGTGAATACACGCACACACAAGTTTGTGGGAACCGAGTCGTTATTAACAACTTTACAAATAGAATGAAGAATATTTTTATTTATATTATTTTTAAGCTGCATTTCTTATGAACCCATCCCTGCTCTTGTTTGGCAGTGCACAATAGAAAGCTGTTTTTACATATTCATACATTAAAACATTGATTGTAACCATGATATATATGTGCTTCAGCCTACAGTTTAGACCTATGTATGACCCTGTCCTGTGTGACAGTGAATACCAGCAGTATCCTCACTTTAATAAGTCTTAATTGAAATCCTCAGATTAGGCAAAAATTTAATTAAATTTTGTCGATAAAGATGTTAATAATAATAAAGGAATGTTGGTGAATATGAGCAGTTACTGCGGTGTAGCATAATTGTTTTGAAAAGTTACGAACTCACCATAGCCCGTGCTACTTGGAACTTTTTGTTCCCAGTAGCTGAATCTATAACAACAACAGATGCAAAGCTAAGTACTGTTCCTCTGTACCACCACCTGGGAGAGCTTTTAAAACAATAGGTTTTAAAAAATATATCTGGGTGATTATCGTATTGTATGTACTACCTCTATCTTTAAATCTAACAGAATGTTTGTACTGTAACGCTGCAACTATGTATGTACTATTCCTAAATAAATTATTATTATTATTATTATTAAGTAGTACATTCTTGAAAAATTGCATACATGCATAGCGTTTCGGACAAAAACACAAATGTTATCACTCATTTTCATTGGGTTAGGATAGATTAGGCTGGTTAGGCTAGGTTTGTTTAGAGCAGTGATGAAGTAGAGGTACATACTCTTAGACCCTAGTTTCACTGTATTGACTGCCTTTGCCTCACCCACCCATTTCATACCCTTTATAACATTTTTGAAGCTAAACTTCCTTTGCCTCACCCAACCATTTCATACCCTTTATAACATTTTTGAAGCTAAACTTCCTGCCATTTGTCTCTCCTCGTCAAAACCCGTAAAGTTCCGGCCAAGAACAGCGTATTATCTTCACGGCTCGGTATTCATCTCTTGAAAGGTTCTCGTGATTTGCGCCATAATAAAGTTGAGTGTGAGAGTTGGCTCCCGCCCACGACCCTGGCGGCGGGACGGGGAACTCCTTCATCTGGAACACAGCAACGAGGAACGATGACAGAAGAACGACAACAATGAGACAGGAGAGAGAGGGAAAGTTAGGAAATAACTTTTTTTATTATATAGTAAAAATACCTTTACGAGTGCTTCTTTAAGATCGGCTGTTGTTGCACATGCATAGACTGAGGATGTGTTTGTCAAAGAAATAATGAAATGAAATGAGTTAGGAATTTACTAGGCGCCATATATATATATACAGTATATATATATATATATATATATATATATATATATATATATATATATATATATATATAATATATATATAATATATATATATATATATATATATATATATATATATAATATATATAATATATATATATATATATATATATATATATATATATATATATATATATATATAATATATATATATATATATATATATTATATATACATATAATATATAAGAGAGAGAGAGAGAGAGAGAGAGAGAGAGAGAGAGAGAGAGAGAGAGAGAGAGAGAGAGAGAGAGAGAGAGAGAGAGAGAGAGAGAGAGCTTTAAATGCAAATATGACAGATTCCAGAGTTTGGAAATTTATACACTACTCTATTTAAAGTTAAGCTACGGGATCGAAAAAAAATCAAACCCAACCATGCAAGCACAAACGAGTATGTAAATGATCTGCAAAACCGTTCATATATCGTTCTTGCGAACTAAGTAATTATCTACAAAAAATGTTAGGCTAGAGCTGTATAGCACCGCCTGTTTTACAGAAAATTGTGAATGCCCCAGGCAAATCTGGGGAAAAAAGACGTTGATATAATATTAAATCAACTTTGATAACATCGATCCGATGTGGATTTAACGTCACTCGAACATATTTTTCTAGCTGGCATTCAAGATACCAATACGAGACTGAAGAGCAGAAAGAATTATGATAAAGTGATGTCATATGATTCGGATTCACCGAAATTTTTATCGAGGCACAAAGGGAAAGTCAAATTTCCCTTTGTATGGTGACTGTTCAGCCCGTCCTCCTAAGGTTTCCCAACGCCAAGAAAACAATCAAGTTAAAGTGGTCTCTCCTAACCTACCAGAGGACCCAAAACAGAGAACGGAACAGTACGTCACTCTCGCCAGCCGCTTCCATTTTCAGATACGTCAATTTTTGGCCTTAAGTAACGCATGCCAGTGAAAAGCGACGTTCTTTGTAAGAGGACAGGTTGAACTGTTAATGAAACAATGCAATGATGACATTAATGTATGTGGATGTCTATGTTCCATTAAGAGTCAACGAGTTTATATATATATTATATATATATATATATATATATATATATATATATATATATATATATATATATATATATATATATATATATATAACTGAAAACCCACACCCCAGAAGTGACTCGAACCCATACTCCCAGGAGCCACGCAACTGGTATGTACAAGACGCCTTAATCCACTTGACCATCAAGACCGGACAAAATGAGGTGATAGCCGAGGCTATTTGAACCACCCCACCGCCGGCACTCGGATAGTAATCTTGGGCATATCTTTAGTTATATATATATATATATATATATATATATATATATATATATATATATATATATATATATATATATATATATATATATATATATATCCCTACAGTACATACTCCCCCGCTAACTTTTCATAGTCTTTATGTTAGTGCTGTTGGACTAAACTAGGCCTATACCATATATCCCTACAATCTCATTAGACCTATATGATAAGAAACATCAATGTCCTAAACAAATTATAATTCCCATAGCTACTGAGAACGGAGGCGCCCAAGATGAAGTGTTGCTCATAATAGAGTACAAATTTTTTGTAACAGAGCCGTGAAAAAAGCAAAGAACCAACCCTAACTTTTCCTAGGCCTATCTTTAAATAGGCCTAAGAAATAAGCCATGAGCCTTGTGTGTAATAATTATAGAATAAAATTGTGTACAGTATTTTAAAGATACTAGGTTACTTTACGTGTGATAGGACAAAATATATTGTAAAACTTACTAATTTAAAAAGCCCATATTTCCCACTTAATACCCCACATGTATCCCTCAACATCATGAATAATGTCAAAATGATGCAAGATATGGCATACAAGCCTTTAGTTATCTTCAGGTAACCTGTTAAATCATTAAATACAAACTATTTAATGATAACGGAATGTTTAGTCATTGTTTATCAAGGAGCGCGATGCGCATCTCGACCCTCGCGTCAGCTGGTCTCCATTCAGAGACTTGAAGGATGGTAAGTTGACACTCTCTGTCTCCCTCTCTGTCTTCCCTGTCTGTCTTCCGACGCAGCGTGCCGGGGATGACACTTGGAGAGGCACAGAGGGAGGCGCGGGTGGGGGCAAATATGACAGAGGAGGAAAATATATGTTTAGGGTTGGTGGTCGCCCGCTGGAAAGTTGGTCTCTTGCGTGCCTCTTGCTTGTGGCACTCCTGGCATAGCTGCCACCTGCTGGGGCACACCTGGCACTCCTGGCATAGCTGCCTCTTGCTTGTGGCACGCCTGGCATAGCTGCCTCTTGCTTGTGGCACTCCTGGCATAGCTGCCTCTTGCTTGTGGCACTCCTGGCATAGCTGCCTCTTGCTTGTGGCACTCCTGGCATAGCTGCCTCTTGCTTGTGGCACTCCTGGCATAGCTGCCTCTTGCTTGTGGCACTCCTGGCATAGCTGCTTCTTGCTTGTGGCACTCCTGGTATAGCTGCCACCTGCTGGGACACACCTGGCACGTCTGGCATAGCTGCTTCTTGCTTGTGGCACTCCTGCCATAGCTGCCACCTGCTGGGGCACACCTGGCACGCTTGGCATAGCTGCTTCTTGCTTGTGGCACTCCTGCCATAGCTGCCACCTGCTGGGGCACACCTGGCATAGCTGCCTCTTTCTTATGGCACACCTGGCATGGCTGCCTCTTGCTCTGTCACGAATGCCATAGCATGTGGCTGCTGTTTCAGGAATGCCAAAGCAGGTGTCACTTGTGTCACGTGGGCCAAAACAGGTGAAAGCTATGTGAGACTTGTCACAGAACGCCAGGGGGACGCCTGTGTCACAGTGTACTTGAGACACGTGTTGTGAGTCTTAAGCATATAACACTTGTTACACAGTTGTCAACTGATGTGGCATTGTTACACAGTTGTCAACTGCTGTGCCACTGTTACATAGCTGTCACTTGCTGTGGCACTGTTACACAGCTGTTACCCACTGTGGCACTGTTACACAGCTGTCACCTGCTCTGGCACTGTTACACAACTGTCACCTGCTATGGCTCTGTTACACAGCTGTCACCTGCTATGGCACTGTTACACAGCTGTCACCTGCTGTGGCACTGTTACACAGCTGTCACCTGCTGTGGCACTGTTACACAGCTGTCACCTGCTGTGGCACTGTTACACAGCTGTCACCTGCTGTGGCACTGTTACACAGCTGTCACCTGCTGTGGCACTGTTACACAGCTGTCACCTGCTGTGGCACTGTTACACAGCTGTCACCTGCTGTGGCACTGTTACACAGCTGTCACCTGCTGTGGCACTGTTACACAGCTGTCACCTGCTATGGCACTGTTACACAGCTGTTAGCTGCTGTGGCACTGTTACACAGATGTCACCTGCTGTGGCACTGTTACACAGCTGTCACCTGCTATGGCACTGTTACACAGCTGTCAACTGCTGTGGCACTGTTACACAGCTGTCACCTGCTATGGCACTGTTACACAGCTGTTAGCTGCTGTGGCACTGTTACACAGCTGTCACCTGCTGGGGCAAATTTCTCAGCATTAAGTCATGGTAGCTCATGCCCAGCAATCTTCAAATGTTTTTTTTGTTTGAACATTTTGGATTACATTTATTAATCATTCTACATTCCAGGCATTTTGGATTACATTGAATTTTGAATTTGTGCCAAGGAACTGGAGAGAGTAGTAAAAAATAAATATTTTGATATTAACTTGAGGAGAAAGTTAGTTTTATGAGTCTCAGGTTCCTAGTCCTATTTTCACCATTTCTGTGCCTTTTAAGTTTGATTTGTACATTTTCTGCATGAGTGTGGACACTCTCACTACAAATTGAGGGCTGCCTTTATTTATCAAATTTCCAAGACATTGCTGCAGTTCAAAATCCAGTTTGGTAAAATTAGGAAAAATGTGGGAACCTTTGACAAACTGCTGACTTTTTGTCCCCAACCAGGCCACTAGAGAAATGGTGGCCCTCAGGTAAATTTGGATAAGATTGTAATAGGATTGTATCAATAGTTCTTCCACATCAAAGCAAGAAGAGTGAAACTGACTACTAAAAGTTGAAATTCATCATACAGTACTGTACAGTACACATTATACCAAATATGTACTGTACAGTACAGTACATATTATACAGCCGTATTATACCAAATATGGTTTCCCATTGTCAGGGACAAGAAGCCTGTTTAAACCTTGAAAGCTTCCCCCCTGAGTGAGTGACACACCTTCCCCAGAATGCAACCCATAACAGTTGCCTAACTTCCTGGGTATCTATTTACAGTTTGGTGAACAGCAGCAACATATGGCAAGAAATGTGTCCATCGTGCATATGAATCGAACCCAAGATGTCTTGGTTGTGAACTATGCCACAGGACCCCACTGTAGTATAGATTTTACTATCACATCCATACAGTTATGTTGAAATTACAAAAAAATTGCTTTGGTTTTTTATTACATAAGGTATCAGTAAAAATTTAGATACAGTACCCAACATGTACATCTGAATATACAGAAAGTGATGTCACTCCAATTCATCCTGGACCATTATCAAGTTGTGTAAAGAGAGTGGTATAGAAAGTCTGCCACTCTTTCCTTATGTGACTTTATAATGATTCAGAATGGGCTTATAAGTATTCACTTCCTATACAGTATTTACAGATGTGTAGGTTGGGTGTCTAATTTTCACCCATGTTATTGTGATTTACTCCATATAAAAATAGCTTAAATAATAGCTTGCCTGAAATGCTGTGTGTACTAGTGGCTTTAGGTATTGTATGTACTACCTCTATCTTTAAATATACAGTAACAGAATGTTTGTACTGTAAAACTGCAACTATTTATGTACTGTTCCTAAATAAATTATTATTATTATTATTAAAAAACTTTGTTTCAGACTGAGCAGCAGCGACAGTGTGAAGAGGAAGAACATAAATGTCATTATGTTGCCCTGGAGTCATTACTGGTGAAGCATCCATTAAAAAACACCTGGACGATGTGGTATTATAAGGTTAAAAGTAGCAATGTTTGGATGGAATGTCATACAGAAATAGCCAGCTTTAACACTGTTGAGGACTTTTGGGCGTAAGTTTAAATTATACCAAATTTTATAATAGCTTCAATGGATATTAGTATACAATATTAGGAGTCCTGCTAATATGTATGAACATTTTGGGTTACATTTATTAATCATTCTACATTCCAAGTATGTAGAAGTTTATGATGGTTTAACCATCTGTGCCATTATAAAAATTTAATACCGTTTACAAAATTTCATATTGGAAAAAAAATTCTGCGTTTATTTTTTATTAGAAAATTTGATCCAAGTACAGTAACTTAGTCTCTGTCTTGAATACTTATGACCTAGTAATAACATCATAAATACAACCATTAAGCATAATATGGCCCAAGATTATTATTTGTTAAACTTACGAAATGTCTCGGTGGAAGACAACATAAAAAAAAGGGAACATGTGGATAAGGAAAACTATAAAAGATGTATAGACCAATGTGAGGTAGCTCCAATTTCTATCCACAATTGTGGATCCCGGATTCAATCCCTGGGAAGGATAGAAATGGTTGGGCAATTTTCCTTCCACTTAATGCCTCTGTTCATCTAGCAGTAAATAGGTTCCGGGGAGTTGTGGGATTGCATCCTGAGGAGGGTTTGCAATCTGATCTTGGGGTTATCTCAATACAAGCCTAAAATATATATACACAGGTTTCCTGTCCCTGACAAAACAAATTATGTACAGTATTGCGAGGGGCGGTGCATGGAATGGACCCATGTAAGGGAAACCCGGGTAAGTCGCGCCAAACAGTGTGGGCACCTCCATCCCAAATATGGAAATATCTAATGCTGATGTGCTGTACCGAATCGTTCATAGACGACTTGCCCGAAACACTGCGTGTACTAGTGGCTTTACAAGATTGTAAATTACCATGCTATGTATTCTCACAAACCCAATGTACCTTCTTGTATATAAATAAATAAATAAATAAGTATTAATTTTTTATTTGGTAACTATAGAGGTAACTATAAGAACAGTACAGATACTGTTCAGTATAATGTTCAATAATGGCAGACAAATTATCTTTATATATAATATATATTATATATATATAATATATATTTATATATATTTATACACAGTATATACAAGAGTTCTCACATTCTTGTAAAGTCACTAACATGCATAACATTTCAGGTCCTTAATCCTAATTTTCCCTGGAATACAACCCTCCAAATTGTTTAACAATTAGGTACTCATTCACTGCTGGGTGAACAGAGGCTACAGTTTAAGAACTGGCACCCAATCAACCCTCCCCCAGCCAGGATACAAATTTAAGATGAAGGAATGTGAGAATTATGCTATATATGAAGTTAGTTTGGTATTTCTCAGTTTAAATTCAGTTGAAAAAATCCTCTGAAATAAGGCAAGGACCTTAGACAAGAAGTTGGATTTTGAACTGCATCAATGTGAAAAAGTATCTCTTATTTTCTGCCTTACATTGTAGCATGTTGAGCTTGAAGCTGTTGCTCCTTTTATGTACAGTATGTATTTTATGCTCTTTTAACATTTGACCTTTTATAAAGTGGTTTGGATCAATATCCTCCAAATTGTTCAGTATTTTAAGTTTTGACGAGATCAGTCCTGTCATGTCTGGTTTGCAGTGTTGGTAGCTCTGTGCATGGCCCCTCAACCATTCCTGGTACATATGTGAGCTGACTTAATTCTGGGATAATTTTTGTCACCCAGTGTTGAACTTTCTCCAAAGTGGATAAGTCTTTTTGAAGATAAGGTATCCATGATTGGATGCAACAGTCCAAATAGGAGCACACCAGAGAATAATAAAGTTGAATAGCTACATTTTTTTTCTTTTGACATCATAGGTTCATTTGACTATTCCTATTTTTTTTTTTACTGTAGCTCCATTATCTTGTGCAACGTTCAAAGACTGGTGAAAGATTGATGCCTTCCTTTTCTTCCCTCACTCCTGCCCTCTTTTCAACATCCCCGCCCTCTCCTTCCATAACCCCTCTCCCCTCCTTCATATCCCCCCCCATCTCATTCCTCCTCCACACTCTCTCTGAAAATTTAACATTATGAAGCACTGAAAACTGCTAAAAAAACACAGCTCCATTTTCAGACTTGATTTCATCATGTCTGATCACTAAATCTCTTAATTTCATCAAAGGATCACTAAAGATGCTGATATTTCTTAGTGGGGCACTGGCCGACCCCCAACTGGCCTATGACACTCCCCAGGCCAGTTGGGGAGTGTCATAGTTGATGAGAGTGCCCATCCCCTCCCATGTGTCATCTTGGAAAGCTGGGTGAGGTTTGCCGGAAGCATCTGGCCTCCAACCTTGAAGAGACAAAGAAAGGCAGACAGATATTCTTTTGTACAGATATAGATTTGCTACTTGGTAGAGTTTATATATTTGCTTATTTATATACATACAAGGTACAGTGAGTTTGTGAGAGTACATAACATTGATGTTCTTACATTCTTGCCAAGCCTCTTAACACGTAGTGTTTCGGTCAATAGACAGTAGAAATATGAACGTACTACATGTCAGTTAGGTACTTCTTTGTATCATCTTTGAATTGGATAAAGGAAATATAGAATTTTATTTCATTTGGGAGTACAGTACTGAATTTTATTACTCTGAAATGATAGCCAAATGCACTCATTAATTTTAAATTTACCTTAAGTGCCGCACATAATTTTTGGATATACTGTACTGTATATAATAAATAGAAATATTAGTTACTTCAAACCTTCTGCATTTTTTTTTTATAAAATATTTATATTTTCCTCTTTAACAACCTTAACAAAAATTGCTATTCAATTCTTAAAGGCAAGATATCTGGGATGGCATTCTTGTGCAGAAATGAGAATACAGTTCTGTGCCAGTTAAGTATACTATACAAGTGAATTTAAAGGGGAGAGTAATTTATTTGGGAATGATTGAAATTTTACAGATGGATATTCAGGCAAACACTGGCACTATAAAACATTTACTGTATTCCATTTTGTGACATTACTATTCATGTGTCTTTGTAGTTTATTGTAAATAAAGCTAATGAGACAAATTTTGTCATCACATGATTATAAGCATTTTTAAATGACTTTTGATGCCTAATGTCATTATTGTTAATTCAATGTCCGAATTCCTGCACGAATTCCTGCCTGAAACGCTTTTCGTAATAGTGGCTTTAGGCTTTGTATGTACTAACTCTATCTATAAATCCATCAATGTTTGTATCTCACCTTGTATGTATGTACTTTACAGTAATAAACATTTGATTTTGATTTAATTTGAATGTTGAATCAACAGTTGATAACATTAATTTAGCATTGAGCCAATGCCACTCTTGGATATTGTGCCTACTGGGTATTTATCTTTGCTCTTGGATAGTTATTAAATTTCTATTACTATATTGACTGGGGTAGTAAATAATGATTTTGGTCACATTTAGCTACTAGCAGATTGTTGTATCAGAATACATCATAAATAATGAAATTATCTTCTTTTTGCAGAGTGTATCATCACTTAAATCTACCTTCAGAGATTGAAAGAGGTTCTGGTTACTCAATGTTTAGAAAGGGAATCAAACCCATGTGGGAAGATAGCCACAATTGGAATGGAGGTCGCTGGCTTTTCACCATACAAGAATCAAATGACTGTCAAAAACTAGATGATATATGGATGGAAATGGCAAGTACAGAATAGATAGCAAGTCTGGCTAGGAACTATTTCTTGAGAATTATTTCTTATATTTTAAGTTATATGAATAGATTAATTGTAAGTGCTAATTAGAAATGCTAATTAACGTTTCAAAATGTTTCGCTTACCCGAAACGGTGTGTGTATTAGTAGCTTTAGCCATAGTATGTACCAGCTCTCTCTAGAAATCCAACATTCTGTTTGTAACTCATCTTGTATGTATGTACTTTTACCTGAATAAACATTTATTAATTATAGAAACTTATTATAGAAAGCTTTAAAATAATACCATGTTAATAATTCAACTGTTAAGTTACTGTACTATATTAAACACCTAGCAATAAATGTTTGACTTTGAATATTACAATTATAGAATATTTATTTATTTATTTTTATATACAGTACACACATAGCATTGATGGTTATACATTCTTGTAAAGCCACTAGTATACATAGTGTTTCGGGCAGGTCCTTAATCTAACAGATAATTTTTTGTAGGTAATTTTTAGCAAAATTTGAAAAATTTTAGCAGGAAAAAACTCACATAATGGTCCAGAATAATGATTCACTAGACTGCCCTCAATGAGACAATCACCTTATAGGCCTCTGTAACCCTTTCCACTACTGCCCACAAGATGGGTATAGCGGTGCATGATAAATGAACTAAGCTAAACTAACTGAGACTATCAAAGAGAGAGTAATTGCAAAACACCACCTGGTGATTGTGGGTAGTGCAAAGTTTCATCTTGAGGATAATCTTTTTTGTCGAACATCTATTACATAAATAAGAATATTTCCTGAGTTGACCTGAGGTACACCATCTCTTTAGTGGCCTCAAAGAGGAGAGGAAGGCAGCAGCTTGTGAAAGGTTCCCCCCATTTGTCCTGATGATTTTATCCAGCTAGGTTCTGAACTCCAGTACTGTTTTGGCATTTATGGCTTCAGTAGGTAGGCAGTTCCATAGGTTTATAATGCTATGGAAGAAATCCACATCAGATTTGCAGATGACACTAAGATCTATAGTGAAGATCTTAGATCTGCACTTAGCACGAAGTGAAAAATGATATCGAGACCATTCAAAGATAACTATGTGAACTCTACAAATGGTTGAAAGACTGGTAAAGGCTTTTTAATATTGAAAAACACAAGGCCTTGCATGTGGGGCATAACAGTGCACATTGCAACTATGAAATCAAAAACATTACCTTGCAGCAGATTGATGAAGAAAGGGACTTTGTAGTCAGAATCCTTCAACCACTGAAAGTTGCACAACAAGAGGGAGCTGCAGTAAAAAAGAAACCAACCAAACACTAAGAATAGTCAAGTGAACCTTTGGCTTCAAGAAAATGAAGGTAGTTATTCAACTGTACAAATCTCTGGTGCATCCCCATTTTTATTACAGTACTGTATTCAAGTGTGTAAACCTCATCTTCTGAAGGACTTTCTCACTGGAGAAAGTTCAACACTGGGTGACAAAAATCATCCCAGAACTAAGTCAACTCTCATACCAGAAGATGTTGAGGGACATAGTTAACACTGCATACCTGACATGACAGGGCTGATATCAAAACTTAAAATATTGAACAATTTGGAGGATATTGATCCAGACTATTTCTTTAAAAGGTCAGCTGTTACACATTCAAGGAGTAATGGCTTCAAACTCAACAAATCTTACATTGTGAAACCGTTCCTTGTTTGTTACCTTTTGAAGAAATTGTCTGAATCAACATCCTCCAAATTGTTCAGTATTTTAAAGGTTCAATGAGATCTGCCCTGTCATGCCTGGTTTGCAGTGTTCAGATACTATGTACCCCGCCCTGCCCTGGTGACTATTACTCCCTCATCTATCCATATCTCAACTATGGTATTTGTGCTTGGGGTTCTACTACCCAAAATCATTTACATCCTCTAAATACTCAACACAAAGCTGCTATTAGGACAATATCCAACTCTGGCCCCAGACATCACTCGGTACCCTTACTCAAATCTCTGAATATGCTAGATATTAAGTCACTGCACATTCTCTCATGTGTATTATACATATATAAAATGCTGAACTGTAATGCCAATCCTGACCTCAAAAGCTTCATTGAAGGTTGTAACAGAACCCATGAGCACCACACCAGAAATAAATACAGTTTTGATATTCCAAGAGTACGACTTAATCAAACTTGAAATCCTCTACAAATCAAGGGACCCAGAATGTGGAATGACCTTCCCAACCATGTTAAAGACTGTACCTCTCTCAACCAGTTTAAGATAAAAACGAAGCACTACCGAATAAATTCCCTGTAACCTACCTTACCCCTCTATTGTCAACCCATATCTACTTTTTTAAACAACGCTGTTTGTCGACCTAATTGTATTTGTGCTGCTTTTTCAGCTATGTGACCCCCTTTCTTATTTTTATTTTTATTTGTTCTCAACACATTTTATACTTTAAACTCAATTAGTATTAAGTTTTAGTCTTTAATGTTTTTCCTGCCCGAAACGCTTTGCATAATAGTGGCTTCAGGCATTGTATGTACTAGTTCTATCTATAAATCCATCAACTTTGTATCTTACCTTGTATGTATGTACCCTACCTGAATAAAAAATTTAATTTAATTTAATTTAATATAAATGATTAACAACAAATTAGCAAATGATAGTTTTCTAATGCGATACTTACCGGGGAAATATAAAAGGAATAGACTATTTTTTTTCGTTCTGAAGCTTTAGTGTTTGTTACTTGGTATATTTCAGCTGATTTTATTAATTGGAGAAGCTTTTGGAGATAACAATGAACAAGTCTGTGGCTGCGTTGTTAGTGTATGGAGGAAATTTGACAAAATAGGTATATGGACTGCAGATGCATCAAAAAAGGAGAACATCCTTGAAATTGGGTAGGTTAATGTTCCCCTATTTTTTTATTGATATTTTTTAAATTACAATGATTTAATTCTTTAATTCAAACATAACTTTTTATAAAATGAATCCAATTTATATGATAATTATTAGTCTTAAGTAGTAGGCCTTAACTGTAATTTTCTTGTTTGGGTTGTTTAAATACTGAATGCTTTGTTTTAAGCCTTTGTTTTAATTAACAAATAAAAGTTTATCAGCCAGAATTTTGTGCCTTTCCTCTAGTGTGTGAAAGATAAGATGTTATGGCTGAAGAAATTATTTTGTATAAAATGACTTCAGATTAATTCAAGTAAATTTAGGAAATAAGAATTCAGCAGCAATTAATCTGAAGTGAGTACAAAGAAGCAGATTACTTTATCAATGGGGACAAGCTTTAAGACATTGGGCTGTACTCACCTAGTTGTACTTGCGGGGGTTGGGCTTTGGCTCTTTGGTCCTGCCTCTCAACCGTCAATCAACTGGGAAGATTGACACATGGTTGTACGTACAGCTGTCACCGTAATGAAAGAATTTGGCAATGGGGCACATACTTTTTTTGATATAATGTATTGAGAGAGAACTGTAATTAAGTTTATGGCTACTTGAAAGACTATAGGAGCAACATCAAGAAGACATTGAAGTGTGTGTGAATATGCAGTGTCAGGGTAATAAACCTAAGGAATCTCCTACCTGTCAAAGCTGTAAATACGAAGACAGTGTATTAGTTTAAAATACAATGGAAAGAAAAGTCTCGGGAATAATGTAGTGCAGTTATGGCACGCTTGTTCCACACTTCTGTTGACAAGCTTGACAAACTTCATGAGCGATTTAGGCCAAGTTCAAGTCCTATCTAAGGAGGATCTGTGCAATGATCCTTAACTACAAAGCAGTCCCGTGGAGCACTGGTAACACACTTGCCCTGCACTTCGTGAGCGATTTGGCCTGGGTTCGTATGCTGGCCGGGAAGGATTGACTAGGCACGAATTCTCAACTGTATGCCTCTGTTCACCCAGCAGTGAGTGGGTACCTGGTTGTTAAACAATTTGGTGGGTCATATTCCAGGGAACAAATTAAAATTAGGAACCTGCCTGAAATGTTGTGTGTGTTAGTGGCTTTACAAGAATGTAAGAACTGTTGTTCAGTATATATAAATAAATAATACATGTAAATAAATGTTTATTCAGGTAAAGGTACAGTCCATACTGTACATACAAGATGAGTTACAAACAGAATGTTGGATTTCTAGATTGAGCTATTACATACTATGCCTAAAGCCACTAATATGCACAGCATTTTGGGAAAGATGTGGGAAAATCTTTGACTAAAGCTATATTATTGACTATACTATTTCTTTATACTGTACCTCATTCATTTGTTGAACTAGCAGTAAATAAATACCAGAATAAATAAATGTGTTGAATTAGCAACAAATAAATATCTGATGACCTAGACAAACTGAAGGAATGGTCCAACAAATAACCACTAAAGTTCAACTCAAGCAAATGTAAAGTAATGCTGCTAGGTGGAGGGAGCAGGAGGCCATATACAGGGTGGTACCAAATGGGAGACGAAGTCTTCCACAAAATTGAGAGAGAGAAAGAGCTCGGAGTTGATATCACATTGAACAGATCTCCTGAAGCTCACATCAAAAGGAGAATGTTATCTATTCTGATTTTGAGTACGAAATGGAGATGGAGAAAGAACCAGGAGTTGATATCACATTGAATAGGTCCCCTGAAGCCCAAATCAAAAAGAGAATGTTATCTATTCTGACTGAAAACAGTATACAAAATCCTTTATTAATTAATCAGTTTGGTAGTTTAGCTTATGATGATGATGACCTAGTCTATATTATTATTATTATTATTATTATTACTATATTTATTAAAAACTTCATTGTATGAAATTTCTATTTCTTTGATTAAACAATTTTTGTTTCAGTAAGATATGTAAAATAGCATTGAAGGAATCATACAACGAATCAGTAAATTGGATGTATCGATCACATTCTGCCCAGCGAAAATATGGTGTACAGTTTAGCACTCTGTATACACTTTAAAAAAAAAGGATGTGCCATACCTGAAGGATACCAATTCATATTGTTATCAAGTGATTTCAAGTTTTACTAGCATGGATATATACAGTTTTCTTATAAATTATTTTATATTACTGTATATTACAAATTATCTTGTTTAACTAAAGAAAAGTTTGATATACTATATACTGTACAGTACTGTGTAAGAAGTAAAATATAATGTATTTGTTACCAAATTTATTCAAGAAAGGAATGCAGAGCTGCGGTGTGTGTGTTATGTATGGTTCTTCAATAACAACTTTAATTATATATATACAGTATATATATATATGCATTATAAATTTTACTTATTGTCATTTACCATGGATTAAATGGGCTTCTTAAAGAGTACTAAAATCTATTTATGTTCTTGTTTCACACTTTCGAATGTATAGTTTGATTCCCCCAATTTAACAATGGAACTTTGAAATGATTATATTATCCTATATACTAGGAGAAGGTGCTTGGTTTCTGTTCTGAATTTATTCCAGTATTTGTTTTGGTAATGTATACAGGTAATGCCTAATATTATATTGAAAAAACAAATTGTGTCCTTACATGGCACTTCCCATTGTATGTTCGAGCTAGTAGGACACTACTTAACATCAGACTTTTCTTATTGTAGTATAGTTACCAAAGAAGCAATGATTATATTCTCTGTATTAACACCTGGGAAATTTAACAATTTGTATTCAAAATGTGAACCATTCCAGCTGAAACATTTGTAGATTTTTTTGTATTATATACTGTATATATATATATATATATATATATATATATATATATATATATATATATATATATATATATATATATATATATATATATATATATATATATATTTTTTTTTTTACTCTGGTGCTATGTACAGATGCCTGATAGCAATTACTGTAAAAGAAAAATACAGCATAACCTAATGTGACAATTAGTAATTTATAATTACTGTACTATAATATTTTTGAATGATACTTGATTTTTTTAGGATAAAATTGGACAACTGACCTTTCTGAACCCCATTGAATGTTGATAACACATTGATACCTAGGTTACAAGGTGTTGAACGAGAGAGGTTGCCTTAGGAACTCTGGGAGTGCTCTAGAATAGTTAGCTAACTGGGGACGGGATAACGGACTAAACGGACTAGAGAGAGCTGTTTCCCCCGGCCTCGTTAGTTAACTGGGGGGTGGAATAATGGACAAGAGAGAGCTATTTCCCCTACCCCCCGTTACATGTATATTATATATATATATATATATATATATATATATATATATATATATATATATATATATATATATATATATATATATATATATATATATAAACACACACACACACACTAGCTAAACACAGATGCCGAAGAAATATAAGAAAATTCACCTTCGCATATAGAGTGGTAGACGGTTGGAACAAGTTAAGTGAGAAGGTGGTGGAGGCCAAGACTGTCAGTAGTTTCAAAGCGTTATATGACAAAGAGTGCTGGGAAGACGGGACACCACGAGCGTAGCTCTCATCCTGTAACTACACTTAGGCAATTACACACACAACACAAGGGGCACACGCACAAGGGGACACAGGTGGAAACTGAGCGCCCAAATGAGCCACAGAGATATTAGAAAGAACTTTTTTAGTGTCAGAGTGGTTGACAAATGGAATGCATTAGGAAGTGATGTGGTGGAGGCTGACTCCATACACAGTTTCAAGTGTAGATATGATAGAGCCCAATAGGCTCAGGAATCTGTACACCTGTTGATTGACGGTTGAGAGGCAGGACCAAAGAGCCAGAGCTCAACCCCCGCAAGCACAACTAGGTGAGTACACAAGAAGGTACATTGGGTTTATGAGAGTACAAAGCATTGATGTTTTTACATTCTTGTAAAGCCACTAACACGCATAGCGTTTCGGGCAGGTCCTTAATCTAACAGATAATTTTAATGAAGTAGGTAATTTCTAACAAAATTAAAAAAATATTAACAGGTATATTGTAAGAAAATTTGACAAATTTTGTAGGTACATTAAAGTAAAATTTGAGGGCTATAAACAGGTTCATTGTAGCATAATTTGAGGATTATTTCAAGGTATAATTTACCTTGCTCAAATGCTCTAATCTTTCTAACAAACGTGACTTAACATAAGCTTCCCCCTTCCATTTCTTTCTTTCTCTTTCCCTTTCTTTCTCTCTTCTCCCTTTTTCTGTTCATTGTCTTCTACGCTCCCTTGCTATCCTCTTCTTATTCCTATTACTATCGCCTTCGGTGGTTATAATAGGAGCTGCCTCGTATGGGCCAATAGACCTGCTGCAGTTCTCATTACTACTATCCCCTACACCTGACTTTCCTCCTCAGCTCTCTCTTGCCTATTTAATGCCTGTCCCTACCTGTCCTCATCACAATCGACTTGAGAATGGTCCAGGACGGACCGAAACGTCGTCGTCCCTTCAATTTCTAGTGTGTGGTCTGGTCAACATAATTCAGCCACGTTATTGTGACTCATCGCCTGCATAAGGTATAATTTAGTTGAATATGCGTTCAATATAGCAACCATGATATAAGATGATAGCAATGGTGAGGTTTTATGGCTTAGGTATATATATTGAGGGATTTGGTAGTACAAGATACAGTGCGAGTTTAAGGCACTAGGTAGGAAACTATGAAGATGAAATTAGGTAGATTTTGTTTTTATTTTTTAATAAGGCAAAAGTTGGACAGCTTTTCAATTCTTTAAGGAGTGAGTTCCACAGACTAGGACCTTTTATTTGCATAGTGTTTACACAGATTAAGTTTGACTCTGGGGATATCAAAGATATTTATTTCTGGTGAGGTGATTATGGGTCCTATTATATCTGTCCAGGGAGAGTTTCAGAACAGGGTTTTGTAAATGTAAATGGAACAAGAGAATGTGTGGAGTGAGTTTATGTTTAGCATATTTAGGGATGGGTTACAATCACTTGGTTACTACCTACTGTTAGCAAACTGAGGATATTTGGCTAAGATTTCTAGTATCAGATAATTTTGAATGAAATATTTACACATCTCTTGAACATTTGTTATAGAATTGTCTCTAAATTCACATTTTTTCGGTGGGTGTGCGAATAATTTCATTGACACAGTTTACATTTGGTTCGGTCTACCTCAGCGATAATAAAAATTCCAAGAGATACTTACAACCGAGTCTAAGCCGAACAGTAGTAACATCTAAAGTCTGCTGATTTTATTGGATTATCCATAGATGGGTGGCTTGTATTGTGTATTGTTAAAATTGGCCAAATGTGAAAGTTTGAAAACGCCACATACATATAGAAAGTAACCTAACCTAGCACTCCTAGGCTTAATGCACGCTATTTTAATCCTAATATAGTACATATGTGCTATATTAGACCTAGGAATATTTAAGATTGGTTTTCAGCTTATTTTTTTCTAGACTGCAATTAAAGTACAAAAAGTGAATTATTGGTGGTTCATCACTTCATATCGGTACTTTCGGTCAAATAGTTACTGCAAGTACTATAATTTCTGGAGGCTGGGCAGTATTTAGAATACCACCTTTTGTCATCATAAATTAATTGACCCGTCTTATTTTACAAGGGCCCAGTCTTATTAAGAAATTGGTTAAACTCCCTTCACATAGGAGTTTTTTAACTCCTTAGAGTAAACAATTGACAAACCAATGCTATATGGAATTCCACCACGACCGTAGGATGTGTTGCCATAACAAGAACATTACTATAGCTCAAGGAAAGAATATATATAAAAACCCTTCTGGGTCAATGGTATTTTTTTGTGGGTGGGATTGTGGGGGTGTGGTGCATTTGGTCATGCACCAAATGTCAACAATTTCCGCTAACGGTACAAAACAAACTTCCATGCTTGCAAGCTAACTCAAGAGTCGACTAGAATGTGAACGAAACCTTAATCAAGATCCACCACGAAGGTTCTTGACCCAAAGAACGATGGAGAGCAAATATATCGCGATTTTCTGGCACTCGGCAGATCACTAACGTGAATACTGTAGTTTCTTTTGTGACTTATCAACCTGGAACAGGGACTGACCACTCAAGAACATGAGGTCGTTGAATAGTATTTATATTTACTATTTGGGACTGTTTGTTAATAATCACTGCTAACATGGCATCACTGCAATTAATGTAGTTAGATCTAAAGAAACTACAAAACAAAATGTATTACTTACGTTAATCAGCTGGCTGTGCACCGATGTAATTCCTGTAAAACTGGCAAGATTGTTGCTCGTGTTGAAGTTTAGACACAGGATGATGTAATCTATATATGTGTTTAGAATTTATAAAAATACAACAATGCCGCGGACTCCACTCCAGGCGAAACTTATAATAGTACTTACCGAGTCTGCGCTCAAGCGTTCGTCCTCCCGGCACTGAACTAGCACTTACATATGAGTAAATCATTCCACTCAATCACTGGGACAAAGGAAATGTTCTCACCAACATTAACTAGAGGTGTTTATATGTTCAAATCTTGAGTAAAACAGTTCAGCACAAGCTTCAAGCCTAAAGTTGATAGCACAATTAAGCACACACGCAGTCTATAAAGCACTTTTCTCGACTATAACCACACACACATCACAGAGCGGACACCTGGAGCTGCCAAGTGGTGGGCAACGACTTGTAAACACAGACACGTGGACACGTTCAGATCCTATACTGTTTTTGACATCAAAATCCCCCAACGACAAAGCAAAAATATACTAACTTCACAGGCTTCAGCAAAAATTGACGGGTTGTCACGTTCTCTATTCATGGGTCCTCAGTTAGGATATATTCGGGCAATTTAGTACATCATCTTAGTGACATTGTGAACGTTCATCAGGGCTAATGAGGTAACTGTCCACAGCGACGTCCCAAGTGATCATCATGGCATTTTCGTGTGAAATATACTGATGTAATTCCTCAGGAGTTTTTGTGATCGTAATGATATATTTCCTGAGAGACCTATATGGTTGCTTCAGTGTTTCTTAATATATTTTCTGCGAGAAGAGGACTAGGGACAAAAAGGATGGGGACGAGGGGGAGAAACAGACTATCCCAGGCACTGCCTGGTAGCCCTACTACAAGTGTTTGTGTATTTATATAATACGTTATTGGGATCATCTTTTCCACCCCCAACCACAACACCACCGTGACGCGCCACACCCCACACCACCACCGTGACACACCACACCCCACACCACCACCGTGACGCACCACACCCCACAACACCACCGTGACGCACTACACCCCACAACACCACCGTGACGCACCACACCCCACAACACCACCGTGACACCCCACAACACCACCGTGACGCACCACACCCCACACCACCACCGTGACACACCACACCCCACAACACCACCGTGACACACCACACCCCACAACACCACCGTGACGCACCACACCCCACCACCGTGACACACCACACCCCACAACACCACCGTGACGCACCACACCCCACAACACCACCTGGTTACCTGGTTGATGGGGTTCTGGGAGTTCTTCTACTCCCCAAGCCCGGCCCGAGGCCAGGCTCGACTTGTGAGAGTTTGGTCCACCAGGCTGTTGCTTGGAGCGGCCCGCAGGCCCACATACCCACCACAGCCCGGTTGGTCCGGCACTCCTTGGAGGAATAAATCTAGTTTCCTCTTGAAAATGTCCACGGTTGTTCCGGCAATATTTCTTATGCTTGCTGGGAGGACGTTGAACAACCGCGGACCTCTGATGTTTATGCAGTGTTCTCTGATTATGCCTATGGCACCTCTGTTCTTCATTGGTTCTATTCTACATTTTCTTCCATGTCGTTCACTCCAGTACGTTGTTATTTTACTGTGTAGATTTGGTACTTGGCCCTCCAATATCTTCCAGGTGTATATTATTTGATATCTTTTTTTTTTTTTTTTTTTTTTTTTTTGAGATATATACAAGAGTTGTTACATTCTTGTACAGCCACTAGTACGCGTAGCGTTTCGGGCAAGTCCTTAATCCTATGGTCCCTGGAATACGATCCCTGCCGCGAAGAATCGTTTTTTCATCCAAGTACACATTTTGCTGTTGCGTTAAACAGAGGCTACAGTTAAGGAAATTCAAATTGCAAACTGCAAATAGCCATTTCCTACTGTATAACATATATGGACGATGTAATGTACTTAAAGCAGACCTGCTACCGAAACCTACAGGTAACACAGCTATGTTATGTATGGGTGACTTTAATGCTCGTCACACTGCTCTTGGTGACGTTCAGTGTAACAATAATGGAAGGGTCTTCTTGAAATACCTTAATGATCATAATATTACTGTGTATGATACTGATAAACAGACCCATTTATTGGGGGGTAGACTGGATTATGTGATTGGATACAGCCTAGTAGATAGCAACGTCAACGTTAAGCTCATCCCAGAACTAGTAAGTGATCATTTTGCAATATATTGTGAATACAATGTGGCGGATATTAGGTCCAATCCTCATCCTAGAGTTAAAATTAACATTCCAGACAATCTTAAACAGCACTTTAAGGCTTATGTACATAAGTGGTACACTGGGTATACACCTGTATCAGTGGACCACTTTTACAATGATCTTGTCAGTATCATTACCAGTTATTATGATACCTGGGTTAAATCAAGGAAAAAAAAGAACACTCGTTCTTCCTCATGGACAGAGGATCCTATTATTATTGCAGAGCGAGCTAAAGTGCTTCAGCTTGCTGACTCTTATAAACGAGACAAAACAGCTGACAATTTACTTGCATTCCTTAATGCCAACAGAGATTTTCGCGAGCTTAAGGGTCAAGTTAAGAACACATATTGGGAACAATTCCTACAAGGTATCAATAGAACTACAACATTATCAGAAATGTGGAACAAAATTAAAAACATTACCAAACCTTCAGCCCCAGTTCAGCTTCATCATACTCCTGCAGAATATGCTGACATGCTCCTAGCTCAATGGTCTAGTGTCTCACAAATTTCTTCCTTACCCCCAGATATACAGCAGCATTTAAGACATACCAACATTAACAGAAACTTTAATATTGAAATAGCACGCTCCTCACCAGATTTAACGGATCAGTTTCCTATAACCCCCTTTGAATTAACATCAGCATTAGGAAAACCTAGGCAAACTGCCCCTGGTGAGGATGGTATAACTTATAACATCTTGAGCTTACTGAATGATGTCCCTAGCCACCCTCTGCTTGACCTCTATCAAATGAGTCTCTCACAAGGTATCTTGCCAAAGAAATGGACACAAAGTCTCATAATACCAATTCCTAAACCTAACTCTCAAAAATTCAGACCCATTTCCCTTACATCTTGCATGTGTAAAGTCTTGGAGAGAATTGTTCTCAATCGTGTCATGTTTCAGGTCAAAGAAAAACTGGCCCCAAACCTATATGGGTTCATGCCCAAGTGTAGCACACAAACATGCTTTGCTGAATACTTTGTAAACTCCCAGGATGGGACACAGGCAGCCTTTATTGACCTAAAGTCAGCTTTCAATGTAGCGAATGGCGAAATAATATTAGAGCAACTTGCTGAATTTGGAATCAAAGGTAATCTTCTGAGTTGGATAAAGAGCTACCTATCCAACAGGCGTGCTAGTGTCCTATTTAAAGGAGTTAAAAGTACAAGAACAGATGCATTCGAACTAGGCACACCTCAAGGCGGTGTCCTAAGCCCTATGCTCTTCAATATACTTATGCACAAACTTATCCATGACATACCTGTACAACCTACGGAAACAGTTATATGTTATGCTGATGACATTTGTATTATGGCACACAGTAAACCAAGGCTACAAATGTTACTTGATGCATTCTCCAAGAAAGTAGTAGAATGTGGCCTCATAATCTCTGTTGATAAAACAAGGGTTCTTATTCCCCATTCTCTTCATGCTAACTATACTATTAATGGAGTGCCCGTGGAGACTTGTGAGTCTTATAAATATCTTGGAGTCGAGGTTAATGATACAAATCTCATCAGCAACCTGCGTAAAAAACTTGTTGAGCGTCTTAAACCTCTCAGAACTCTTGTTGGCAAAGGATTTGGCATTAACATAAAATATGCTCGTAGTTTTTATATTGCCTTTATACGATCTGTTGTTGATTATTATGCCTTGCATCTTCTTAATTTTTCTCCTAAACAATTACAAGGCCTAGATGTAGTACAGAATGATGCCATGCGCATCATCCTGGGTTGTCCTAGAACTGTCAGAATTGTTAACATGAGAAAGGAACTAAACTTACCTTCCATTTACGAAAGAATAGTTCTACTTAGTACTATGTTTTGCGCCAAAACTTTGAAAAATAATGGTCCCCCCAGCTCTATTCAAATTAAATTGAGATCCATTCTAAACAATTCTGACTGTTCCCTCAATCCGCCGCAAAAAGCTCCCTACAGTGTGTGGCTCAGTTGTTGTGTCTATAATCTTCAGAAACTGAATGTATCTCTTAACCCTGATAAAACTGTTCACTATATTCCCCCTTGGAAAGATGTGGAGGTCTCTCTGCATTATACTCCCATCAGTGTAAAACAAATGTATAACACTGACATTTTGAGATGTATAACATTAGAAGCTATTGACAGTCATCTTCAAATTCTCAAACCGACTGAATCCTATGCCTTTACTGATGGCTCTGTGCAGTTAGGCACTGGTAGAACAGGTTGTGCATGTGCAGTGTATAAAGGGAATGAAATGATCATGACTAGTACACAGAGATTGAACAACTGGGCAAGCACGACACAGACCGAGCTATTGGGTATTTATCTAGCCACTGAATACCTTAAGCTCAATGGTGGTGGAGTTATTTTCTGTGACTCTAAAAGTGCTCTGCAGTCCTTAAATAACCCATCACAATGTATGTCGGAAGTAGCTTGTAATATTAAATGGAATGGAATTTTTGCCAATGATAATAATTCTTGTATAAAATTTGTGTGGATCCCATCCCATGTTGGAGTTGAAAAACATGACTTTGTAGATCAATTGGCCAATGAGGCTTGCAGGAAAGAAAACATTGATTATGATTTTGGACTATCTAATGCAGTTATTAGAAACATACAAATTAAAGAAATTAATTCAGATTTAGAAGAACTAAGAAATGCACAGAGACCTGAAAGCTGCAGTATTAAAAGTTATGACAAGTTCTGTAATAATAGGTATTTGTATGGTCAGCACAGTAACCGGACCAGGCAATGCGATGTAGTAATCGCGCGAATTCGCCTTGGCTATAGACACATCTGGCAGGTTAGTGAGGCTGAGCCACTACCAGAATATTCAGATTGTAAACTCTGTGATAAACCTTTAATGCATTCACTAGAACACTATATTGATGAATGTGAAACCGTAAAGGACTTTAGACCTCCTGGCCTATTGTACCACCAACTGTGTAACTATTTTATTGACTCAGGTGTTCTGGACGACATCCTAACAATTTACCCAAAATTTGCTTGTCCATTTTAAAGAATGAAGAACAATTTCTACTTATATTCTAAGCTGTATCACTTATGAACCCATCCCTGCACTTGTGTGGCAGTGCACAATAGAAAGTTGTTTTCACATATCCACACATTAAAACATTGATTGTAACCGTGATATATATGTGCTTCAGCCTACAGTTTAGGCCTATTGTCTTATGTATGACCCTCTGTCCTGCGTGACAGTGAATACTAGCATTAACCTCAATTTAATAAGACTATCAAAATCCTCAGATTAGGCAAAATTGTAATTAATTTTGTCAATAAAGATGTTAATAATAATAAATACAGTTAAGGAATTGCGCCCAGTAAATCCTCCCCGGCCAGGATACGAACCCATGACATAGCGCTCGCGGAACGCCAGGCGAGTGTCTTACCACTACACCACGGAGACTGTGATCTCTCTCGTCTTCTTTCTAGTGAGTACATTTGGAGGGCTTTGAGACGATCCCAATAATTTAGGTGCTTTATTGCGTCTATGCGTGCCGTACACCGTGACGCACTACACCCCACAACACCACCGTGACGCACCACACCCCACAACACCACCGTGACGCACTACACCCCACAACACCACCGTGACACACCACACCCCACAACACCACCGTGACGCACTACACCCCACACCACCACCGTGACACACCACACCCCACAACACCACCGTGACACACCACACCTCACAACACCACCGTGACGCACCACACCTCACAACACCACCGTGACGCACCACACCCCACAACACCACCGTGACGCGCTACACCCTACAACACCTACCCTAAGCCCCGGGGAGCAGTTAACCAGATTTTTACCACCCACAAAAGAAATGTACTCATCCTGTGAGCGGTAGCGCAAAAAGGATTTCAGTTGGCACAAAAGGTCTTTATCGGACCTCAACTGAGATTATTACCTTAAATAATTTCATCTATCCTTCACAACTTTTACTCCTCTTGTCCAGGCACTGGCCAACTCTTGTCGAGCAGTGGCGAACTGCTCTCTGGACCTTAGGCCGTTCTTAGGAAGCATAAACGGGCTTCAAAGGGGTAACCTGTCCAAACATTTAATGTACCGCGGCTTTGACGGTAATACTTATGCTTCCTAGGACTAATAAGCATTGGTCCCGCACCATGTTCTCTCTTCCATATATTTCCTATAATTCTCCTCTCTCTCCTCTTACATTGAAATGGTCTCGGGGCTTAGCGTCCCCGCGGCCCGGTTCCTCGACCAGGCCTCTCTCACATCCATCTGAATTTCTTATATTATTTTACTCTTTCTCTCATTCTCTATCCTCTGCCTCACTTTCCCCCACCATCTCACTCTCTTCACATTACCCCCATCTTCTAAAGTCCACGAAATATATGTTCGTTTCATCACCTTCAGCCCATCATCAGCCACGTACCCCTTCTCCACCCTCGTCCCCTCTGCGTCACTCCCTCTCCATCCCTAAGGACACATTATGGAGTTGTCACAATGACGTACTCGCAGTATTTTCGGAAGGGACGCCAACCTTTGTTCCCCAGAAGTGAATTTCACCAGACTTGTCTTCCCATCTATTAGGAGCTCGCTTGTCTTGTTTTTTTTAGGTCTTCAACCACAAAGCTAGAGGCATTGTTTTTCCTGTGCGACTTTCCTCTCTCTATTATATATATATATATATATATATATATATATATATATATATATATATATATATATATATATATATATATATTAAAATATACAGTCACAAGCGCCTAGATAGTTACAATGCAACCATAAAGGGATGGTGAAGGGGGGGGGGGGGGTAGAAATAGCATAAGCTACTCTATCCCTTTGAGATGTACTTCTTTCTTGTCTCAATAAACATACTTGAACTTGAAAGGGATGGTAAAGAGGTTGTGTGAGACTATACGTGTGCATCTACCTAGCACATTAGATCTAAGGTATCAGTGAACACACACACACTTAACCCGTTTCCTTGTGTTTCTAAGTCTTTTTAACGCTGCCTTCCCCTACCTCACCTTCTCCGCCAAGCCGAGGCATACCATATGAGCACCCGGATCAATAGCTGCTAGCGTGAACAGCTGACATTATCACAATACTTCGTGCAAATTGTTGGACCATGTTGCTTCGTTGGCTAACATTGGCGCCAGGATTGTCGAGTAGCCTAGCGGCCAGGGCGGGCGATGCCACCTTTGTATCGTTTTAAGGCAGACTTATATATCTATGTATTGTCTTAACATAACCTTTAGCGTAGCGACGCCAAGTTCTCAGTACTACTGGAAATATATCAACCTAGCCGAACTTATTCTAACTTAGCATAACAACATACATTAAAAGGAAAAACAATACGAACTTAATCAAGTTGGTTGATACGATAACCAAATTCTGGGACGACCCTTCATTGTAAGCCTATGTACCGTTTTAAGCTTCCTCAATGTGCTGTCTGAGGTGAGGGTGCCACGATGGGTCTGCATACTCTAAGACTGAGCTCCTGTAGGTGGTGTACAGTGATCCAAATGCTTCTTTATTTAGGTTCGTAAATTCTGTTCTGATGTTCACCAGTTTAGAGAATGCTACCGACATTCTATTTATGTGTCTGAAGTTTACACGTGGTGGTGCGCAGGTCACGTGGTGGTGCGCAGGTGGTCACGTGGTGGTGCGCAAGTGGTCACGTGGTGAAGTGCTAATGATTTTGTTGTGCACCATTTTGTAACTGCTCAGTCAGACGTCAAAATTAGTATGTCACATATGCACTTATTCATAAGCAAGATATTGACTATAAGCAAGTGCGAGAACGGGTTGCAGCCGTCTATAGAGAACGGTCGAAGACTTAACAACATAATCAAAATAACTAGCAGTCCGCAGTACCCATCATTGAAAAAGAAAAACTATAGCACTGAAAACATGTTTATGCACTGTGAGGAGACTACGAGCTCTGGGTACATTCATTACATAGAGTCTATACTTACATTAGGGAGCATAATTACCATCAACGGACATGGCAACATATAACCCACTGCCTCGAATATAATTACCTTGTTACCGATATGATACATTACCTTACACCCTTCTCTCTGCCTCTGGTACGTCCACCTTGCCTGTGATGTAGTGTCAACCTTTCCCTGGTTGTTTTGCTACCTTCCATTCTCCCAGCTACCCCAACCTCTTGCCCCACCCTAACTCTTTACCCACCTCGTCCTACGTTTTGCTATACCCCACTTCAACCCCCCTCCCTTTCCCACAGAGCAACGCCGCTCCCACAGAGCAACCCCCCTCCCACAGAGCAACGCCCCTCCCACAGAGCAACCCCCCTCCCACAGAGCAACGCCCCTCCCACAGAGCAACCCCCCCTCCCACAGAGCAACGCCCCTCCCACAGAGCAACCCCCCTTAGAGCTCTCCTCCCCCCCCACATCCGCGTCTCTCTCTCGTCCTCCCCAATTCACCTGACTAGTTAAGTTCACCTGACCTGTGTCACCTCATTTTCCTTCGAGTTCTCTGCCAATTCAGTTTTGATTAAACTGTCGGAAAGATAAATACGTTTTACAAAATATCCAGAGCTATTTTGAATATTTTCAAATATTTCTTTTGAATCCGCAGTTTTAAAAAATAATCGGCATATTTAAGTTAGATCTAGTTTTTAAGTTTGAGTCTAATGAAAATCTCTATAATGTATATTGTATATAAGAACTATCATTCAGTAAGCTAAATTTGTTAAAAAATTATACTTTAAGAAAGTTCAGTTTGTTAGGCTACATTGACTTCCACGCACAACACAAGCGCATGCACATACGCCAGTGAATTTTGCGCACTGTTTTATGTCCTAATTTTCCCTGCAACAATTACTAATTAAGTCATAGAACAAGAAGCCATAATCAACAACGATTAGAGACACAATCAACGTTTCGTTTTTCCCTTCATCCACCACTGAAATACTGCCTAAAATCAGGATATCCCTGCGTAATTATTTAGAGTTAATACAGACATACAACAAATGACATATTATCCCCGCCTCCCTCCTGCTTGCAATGGAATTAACCCATAAATTGGGACCCAAACAACAGTAATTAGCCACCACCTGTAGCCTGGTTAAAATAGGCCGGCTGGGCGAAATGTCAGCTGAAGACAACATTACGCTAACGGCTGTCTTCCACGGAAGGTTAGTCCGTGACTACCAGCCCTCAGGAACGGGTAACCCTACTCTCCGCTCCTGGTAATTTCCACCGGACGGCTTCGCAACACGGAATGTTTAATTGCTCATAATTATGACCACCTGGTAAGTTGATGAAGCTTCGAGTAATATCAGTGTTGGTTAATGTAATGTTGATTTTTATTTATGAGTGATTGCTGAACCAAATAATAGATATCCGGATTGTATTGTATAAATCGCTGTTGTTTTTGTAACTTCCATATATGTAAACTGTTCTTTTAATGGTTTTCATTTGATTTTATCAGTACTGAACTAACGATAGATGTTTGGGAGAATCCTTATCGATTATTTTCATGTATTTCTATACGGACGGACCATTAAGTTCCTATTGATAACGTGCTAAGCCTCAGACAACCTTAAGGAATTAATTTTTTTCCGAAAGATCGAGAGAGCGTTGAGGCTTAAGTGTGACTGAAGATGAGTACCATTGACAGAGTAGCCTACACGTCGATATTGGATTTGATTGGAGTTTTGTGTCGATGAGTGCCAGCCATTGTATGCAGGTGAATAAGTTTGCGCTGAGGACCTAACAACTCAATTTCGAACTGAATCACTCGAGCGATTCTCCCCTCGGCCTAACAACCCCTCGGAGACTATTTCCTGTGACTCACGAACTCGTTATTACAGACAGACAGACACGGGCGCCTGACGGGGAAGGTTGACGGCGCGGACGGGTCCCTGGGGGCGCTGGGGATGATGACGGGGTGAGGAGAGTAAAGGGAGGAGGAGGAGGAAGAGAGGCGTGCGCAGGGAAACGATGAAGGGTGAAAGGACAAAATTTAAGAGATAACGAAGGAAAGGTTTGATAGAAAACGGTAAGCGGGAAAAACAGTAAGAGGGGAGAATGGGTAGAAGAGTGCATGATGTGGGAGCTGGAGTGAGGAGAATGAAAGGAGAAGATAGAACAATTATAAGGGGAAGATAGGAATCCAGAGAAAATGACTGTGATTAAGGAAAGTGATTGTTTGAGGAAAGTGACTGATTAAGGAAAGTGACTGGGATTGAGGGGAAACCACTAGGATTGAAACACATACCAGTATCACGAAGGATAATAGTATCAAAGTGGAATACAATGAAGGAGACCGAGGAATGGAAGACAAATGAGAAGGAGAATAAGGGGAATGTTGACTAAAGAGATGATAGGAAGAGAGGTTGAAAGATTAGAGGAAATTGGCGAGGGGGAAGCGGTAGGGGTGAGGGGAGAGGTTAGGGTGAGGGGAGAGGTAGGGGGAAGGCAGGGGAAGCGAGGGGTGAGGGGAGAGGCAGGGAGTGAGGGGAGAGGCAGGGGGTGAGGGAAGAGGCGGGGGGGGGGTGAGGGGAGAGGCAGGGGGTGACGGGAGAGGCAGGGGGTGAAGGGAAGAGGCAAGGGGTGAGGGGAGAGGCAAGGGGTGAGGGGAGAGGCCAGGGGGTGAGGGGAGAGCCAGGGGGTGAGGGGAGAGGCAGGGGGTGAGGGGAGAGCCAGGGGGTGAGGGGAGAGGCAGGGAGTGAGGGGAGAGGCAATAGGTGAGAGGAGAACATTAAACAAAGAAGAATAGTAATAGGATGAGAGGGAGGAAATGAATGTCGAGGATTTGGAAGATGAGTGAGAGAGTGAAGGGAGAGTTGAGCTCTGAAGATAATCGGAAAGACATATGAAGTGTGCGGAAGAAAGCAGAAATTTTCCTAAACAAAGGAGAAACCTTCGAAAGTAGGAAATATGTAGAAAGAAAAACATCCCTGAGAGAAAAAAAAGAACTGGAGAAGCATAACCAAAGAAAACGGAAAGTTTTAAAATACAAGGTATACATAAATGTCACAACAATGTCTCGCTAAACACGCGCAGCGATATTTTGTCTCAGATTTAAGATGGCAGTATCGTTAGTGGCAAGGCTGCCGCCCTGCCAGGGAACTGTCAGTACAAGTGAACCAGCCGCCAAGAGCTGTTATCAAGACCCTTGTCAAACAAGGCTTGCCGCCGTGGCTGGAGCCTTACGCGTTCCAGTCTTGAAAGTTTAAGAAGCATCCATGAGCCCAGTTTAGGCGTGGATGTTGAATCTTCGTAGATGACTCAACCCGAGGCCTTTGTGTGAGGCCTCCGAGGTGACCCAAGGCGTGCTAGCTTCGTAACAGATAAAATCCATTTTTATGTCTACTGTGTTATGGGTATGTGGTAGAGGGCTGCCAGGTACTCACAGCCCTCTCTAACACATCCCCATCAGATGCCAGGTACTCACAGCCCTCTCTAACACATCCCATCAGATGCCAGAGACATGTAAGCTCCAGAGTACAGACCACTCACCCACCCAAACTAACAGCAGCAGGGATGAAGACCAGATAACACAGACTGCGTCTGGCCATCCCGTATGTTTGTGGGGATTAGGACCAACACCGCGTGAGAGGAAAGCGCAAATATTGCAAGCGACCAAATGGACGCTCCTTCAACAGCTCCAGCAAGCAGAGAAACTGTCGCTGCCAGACGCCACCAAAGCTTTCCTTCTGAACCAAAATTTCAACTCTGTGTTAATTTCCACCAGACAAAATAAATAAATAAATAATGATCTTTGAAAGATTTGGATGACTGAACCTTTGAAGGATGGAATCATAAGTGACTATCACGAGCCACTTTTCAGACTCCTACCCCCCTTCTATATTTCACCTACCTTACCTACCTTGAGGTGCTTCCGGGGCTTAGTGTCCCCGCGGCCCGGTCGTCGACCAGGCCTCCTGGTTTCTGGACTGATCAACCAGGCTGTTAGACGCGGCTGCTCGCAGCCTGACGTATGAGTCACAGCCTGGTTGATCAGGTATCCTTTGGAGGTGCTTATCCAGTTCTCTCTTGAACACTGTGAGGGGTTTGCCAGTTATGCCCCTTATGTGTAGTTATGCCAGTTATGCACCCCCTTCTATGTTTTCACCATTCTCACCCCCTTCTATATCTAAACCTGTCCTCTCACATCTATATATTCACCACTCCTCGCCTTCTATACGGGCTCACTATAGCCCGTTCTACATGGACATTTGGTTCTGAGTAGCTAAATATAAAACAAAGCTTTCTATATCACCACTCCTATATTTGAACCACTTACCTTCATATATCTCCACCATTACTAATGCAGTCCCTCCCACCACCTTACAAACCCGCCTCCCATGTTCATTCCTCCCACCCCACACATATCCCACCCCACACATCTCCCACCCCATTCATCTCCCACCCACACATCTCCCACCCCTGGGGAACTGAGTGCTCTATGGCCTGACACTTTTATTGACTAGGGATTATCAGGCCGCCACTAGGGGGGATTGCTAAGGAAGGGGAGGGGGGCCCAGGGAATAGAGGAGTGGGGGGGGGGGAGGGAGGTTTTTTGTGTGTGGACAGCCAATTGGAGTGGCTGAGAGGAGTGAGGCTGTTACGGTTCATTTTTGTATGTAGCCATAGACCCATAGATGTAAGGGGTCGGGGTTGCCATAGACACAAGGGATCGTGGTTGCCATAGTCATACTCCTATGTAGTCATATTAAGTGTAATTCGAGGGGTATACCGACAAGTCTCCGTGGCGCAGTAGTAAGACACTTGTCCCGTGCTTTGTGAACAATTTAGGCCTGGGTTCGTATCCTGTCCAGGGAAGGGTTGACTAGGCGTCAAGCCTTAACTGTATACCTCTGTTCACCCAGCAGTGTAATGGGTACCTGGTTGTTAAATGATTTCCAGTCATATTCCAGGGAAGATTAAGGACCTGCCCGAAACACTATGAGTGCTAGTGGATTTGCAAGAATGTATGAACTATTCTATATAATGTATAAATAAACAAAAACTAAAAACACGAATGCGTGTATAGATGAAAATATATAACTAACACAAATACACATACACCTGATAAAATAAATATTTGATGTAGATATGATTTAGGAAAGTCAATATATTCGAGTCAATACATTAAATAACCGATGGTTAGAAAGGTGGGATCCAAGAGCTAACAGATCGATCCTGCATGCACAAATAGTAAACACACACAAGATCGCGTGGACAGCGCTCTGGGGTACTAATCCGAAGGACCCGGGTTCAATTCCCGGTCAGGGCAAAACACGAGAGAGAGAGAGAGAGAGAGAGAGAGAGAGAGAGAGAGAGAGAGAGAGAGAGAGAGAGAGAGAGAGAGAGAGAGAGAGAGAGAGAGAGGAGGGGGGGAGGGAAGGAGAGAGGGAGGACGAGATGGAGCAGGTGGAATAGGATGGCAGTAATAAGCCTAGCCTAGTGAGTCTTCAGGGACATTTGCCAACGAGAGGGAGTGTGTACTCATCAGATGAATTAGTATATAACTTGTGTTGAGACTGTTTGGCTCCCCCAACACCTCTCCTACACACAGCTCCCTCTCTCTCTCTCCTTCAACAATTAACGAAGCATCAAGAACTATGCTGAGAACAGAAACGGTTGACCGGAATCGATGACAATCAAGGTATTACAACACAGGAATATATTATCGCTACCAAAGCCAAGGAATTACTAGTAATTACTATACGAAAATTGGTGTAATATATTTTCCTGTGTAGAGAGAGGGGAAAGGCAGTGGAATTTATTAACTACCAAGTAACTTTACATAAATTGGCCTTACGGGATTCGCTGGCCTCATCAGCTAATTAAATTCTGCGCTCGAACTCAAAATTACACTATTTTTTTCTGTCGATAATAAGAAAAATGTGGTACATGGAAACAGCGAGTCTCTGAGGCATCGTTGGCTTAAAGTAATCTCCTCTCTCACAATCTTCTTCCCATCTCAATCAGCCAATCCCATAATCATGATTAGGAGACGATTAGAGTGGGAGATTGAGCAGGTCTGGGCCACTGAGATGATTGCCGGTCAGACGATGGAGAGTTGCTTTGAGGCTGTGTACCGGGCGGACTCCGGTGGAGCAGAGATCATCTCCTGTACCGGGCGGACTCCGGTGGAGCAGAGATCATCTCCTGTACCGGGCGGACTCCGGTGGAGCAGAGATCATCTCCTGTACCGGGCGGACTCCGGTGGAGCAGAGATCATCTCCTGTATCGGGCAGACTCCGGTGGAGCAGAGATCATCTCCTGTACCGGGCGGACTCCTGGTGGAGCAGAGATCATCTCCTGTACCGGGCGGACTCTGGTGGAACAGATATCATCTCCTGTACCGGGCGGACTCCGGTGGAAGCAGATATCATCTCCTGTACCGGGCGGACTCCGGTGGAGCAGAGATCATCTCCTGTACCGGGCGGACTCCGGTGGAGCAGAGATCATCTCCTGTACCGGGCAGACTCCGCTGTGTAGTGGATCGTGAAAATGTCGATCACTCAAGTTAATATCAGCCCTTGGTCTGGTGACCGCTTTGATACAAAATCTTACCTCGGCCAGAGGCAATTTTGCTGGACAATATTCTGTCTAATTGATCAAATACCCTTATTGGAGCTACCTAAATGTGCTTGAGGGTCAAGATTTAGCTCCTTGATTCCGCCTTTTCAGTTGCCTGCCTCCTGATGTGTACTCTTGTTCATCCTTCAGTTCATTCAGCTTGTTCGACACCCTCTAGTTCATTCCACAAGTTCACCATCCAGAGAGAGCCTGGGGCCTGACGGCTGAATGGATGGCGCTCGGGATTCCTAGTCATAAGGTTCCGGGTTCGATCCCCGGCGGAGGCGGAAACAAATTGGGCAGAGTTTTTTTTCACCCCTTCTGCCTCAGTTCACCTAGCAGTAAATAGGTACCTGGGAGTTAGACAGCTGTCACGGGCTGCTTCCTGAAGATATGTAACAAAAAAGGAGGCCTGGTCGAGGTCCGGGTCGTGGGGGACGCTAAGCCTCGAAATCATCTTAAGATAACCTCCAGTTCATTCCACAAGTTCACAATAGAGTTTATTCCACAAGTTCACAATAGAGTTTATTCCACAAGTTCACAATAGAGTTTATTCCACAAGTTCACAACCTAACACAAGGTTCCTGAGTATCTCTATCCTGAGGTCCCAAAGTGGCTCTCTCCCTTAAGTTGCAGTCATCCACAGGAACCAGACTCATCACAATTAGAACTGAACTCCATATACTCAACTCTGGAAACTATCTGTTGATAACACTTGCTTCTGTTCTCTGAGTTCCTCTTTATACACGTTCTATTCACTGAGGTGTGATGCTTGAGGTTATCTTGAGGTTATCTATACTGCTTAGATTCACTGCTGAAGATGACAGTAAGGCTGATTCTCATATTCACTGCCACATAGGACTGTGAAGATGTTACTTATATTCACTGATATATATATTAGACAGCTAGGATAATTTTCATATTCATTGTCACACAAGACAGTGAAAGTGCTGCTCATATTCACTGACTTAAAAGGACAGAGGATCAAAACATAGGCTTAAATTACTTATTCATGCATTCATTTGTTTTTCGCGATTGTTTAACTATCTGTGAAGTGGTGGTATTGGCAACCACTTCTGATTTTCTCGATGTGAAGTCTTTTCCTTCCTATACTTAGTCTTAATCCTCCGGCTTCTTTCGTGGGAAATGTCTTCATTCATTCAGGCTAATTCGGCTTTTCTTATTTTTTTTTACCTTTACGAGTTTGTGTAATGTTAAGGTGTGCTTCCCTTTCCTCCTGGTGGGAGAGGTTCTTGGGCCACCTTCCCTCCTGGTGGGAGAGGTTCTTGGGCCACCTTCCCTCCTGGTGGAAGAGGTCCTTGGGCCACCTTCCCTCCTGGTGGGAGAGGTCCTTGGGCCACCTTCCCTCCTGGTGGAAGAGGTTCTTGGGCCACCTTCTCTCTTGGTGGGAGAGGTTCTTGGGCCACCTTCCCTCCTGGTGGGAGAGGTTCTTGGGCCACCTTCTCTCCTGGTGGGAGAGGTTCTTGGGCCACCTTCCCTCCTGGTGGGAGAGGTTCTTGGGCCACCTTCTCTCCTGGTGGGAGAGGTTCTTGGGCCACCTTCTCTCCTGGTGGGAGAGGTTCTAGGGCCACCTTCCCTCCTGGTGGGAGAGGTTCTTGGGCCACCTTCTCTCCTGGTGGGAGAGGTTCTTGGGCCACCTTCCCTCCTGGTGGGAGAGGTTCTTGGGCCACCTTCTCTCCTGGTGGGAGAGGTTCTTGGGTCACCTTCCCTTCTGGTGGGAGAGGTTCTTGGGCCACCTCCCCTCCTGGTGGGAGAGGTTCTTGGACCACCTTCCCTCCTGGTGGGAGAGGTTCTTGGGCCACCTTCCCTTCTGGTGGGAGAGGTTCTTGGCCACCTTCTCTCCTGGTGGTAGAGGTTCTGGGTCACCTTCCCTCCTGGTGGAAGAGGTTCTTGGGCCACCTTCTCTCCTAGTGGAAGAGGTTCTTGGGCCACCTTCTCTCCTAGTGGAAGAGGTTCTTGGGCCACCTTCTCTCCTAGTGGAAGAGGTTCATGGGCCACCTTCTCTCCTAGTGGAAGAGGTTCCAGGCCACATTCCTTTGTGGTGGCAAAAGTCCTGGGCCATGTATTTACAGTTGCATCCGTGTCCTCTTATATTCAACTCTACTCTAGACATGTGCACTCCGTCATGTACCATCATCGATACAAAGGAGCCTTTCGGGTCATATATTACCTACATGAGACCTGCTCTTGAATGTGCAGCTCTGGCATGGAATCTTCATCTTAAACCCCACAATGAAACTAGAAAATGTTCAGAGATATGTAACAAGACGACTCGTCCTTCATCTGAGGGGTCTGAGCTACGAATAATGACTGTGGGAACTTGAATCACACCACACTGGCAGAGAGGAAGAATAGGGGAACATGACAACAACATACAAGATTCTATTGGCTATTGATGAGGTATACAAAAAAAATGTTAAAAGCTAGCAAGAGAGGAGGGACTTAGATATTCGAGAAAACATAGTCACGTAAATGTCTGAAAGAATTCATTATTATTATTGATACTGTTGCAATTTATGTTACTCTTAGCGCCATCAACATTATTATTATATTTACTGTGGATATTAATTTTGCTTTATTACTGAGCTGTCGTCTCTATAATTAATACATTTATCTTGATAACTCCCGCAACTGGTTATCACACAGGTATAACATTAACCATTTTCTCTCCTCAGCCTTGGAAGATAACACCGAGTGATGGTCGACCAGCTTCTGTGTAACTGGTCGTTGTAGAGTCAGCGACCAAATGAAGTTGTCAGGGGTTGAGCAATGTGCGGTGAGCGGAGAGGTGACACAAACACCGCTAATGACCGCGCACTAAGCCCCGTGCTGCTTTGGGACCTCACGTTCTCTCTAACCCGGTCCCTGCGGTTAACTAGTGCCGGATTTCCTTCCTATTTACGTATGGTAACGGGGCGGTTCAGTAATTAAGATACTGTATTCAGGAAAGTAACACAGGTACGGGGCTTGAAGATTGGATAATCAATGCAAAGCTGTTGCTATAAAAGGAAGGAGCTGAGAAATGTGTGTAAATAGCGAAAAGGCAACTGACCTCTTCTATAGTTTGTTTTCACATTTCGCGCCAGAACTCTCGGCCGTCGGATAACGGCACGTAAGGTGGCGCGAAAAATGGCTCGCGCCACAATGGAGTTGTACCAGAAGATTATGTCCTTTTCAAGTCCCTAGGCTTCGGTTAAGCCTCGCTAACTCAACCATCCTCTCGCCGCACATTTCGATGGACATTATTGAAAACAGAGTTCATTGCAGGAATTCGAACATGGTGTTAGAAAATGAGAGACAAGGGAGGTGTTGATCGTGGTATGGGAACTTCAGGAAGGCGGTGTCGGCAGGGAGGTGGACGCCCGGGCTCGCTGGGTTATAAACAGATGGAGTGCGAGCTATTGTTCGCCGGAAGGCTCGTCGAAGTGTGAATAATTCTGTAACTAACACCAATTTTCTGGGTCCTCGCCCTAGTCATTGTAGCCAAGTGTTACGCCAGGTTTTTTGGGTAGATGAACCTATATAAAAAAAATGTCGTGGCATTGATATATTGTTAAAAAATCTGTGGTCATCGAATCATATATCAAATATATACAAAATAATAAACAAATATTCAGAAAAAGTATGAATAAGCATTTGATTTAAGTCAAATAAGGACCTCAAACTCGTGTGTGTGTGAATGAGATGCCCGGAGGTAAATTATGAATGCAAAGCTGCGCCGGAATCCTGGTTGTATTCTAATTACGCTGTGACGTTCCGCTAATGATTAATGTGCGAGATGCATACAGAAGGGAAGAGAGGAGGGTGTGTGAAAGGGAGCTGCTTGGTGTGTGTGTGTGTGGGGCTCCGAGCGTGTGGAGAGCAGCCTCGGGACACCAAGATAAAGGCTAACTCAACCAAGCGGAAATTTTCAGCCGAAGCCGAGAAGCAAAAAAAGGTAGGGAAATTTCAGAGGACCATGGAGAGTCGATAACAAAATCCTTTTCATATCATAATAACGAGAATAAGAATGGTGTATAATGATGGAACACTTGATGTTAAAAGCAACATTTTGGCTAGATATATTTCATTCTAGTTTTTGTAACAGGAATAGTTTCTTCAAGTTCATGCACAAGTGGCGTTAAACTGTAAAATATATTATATTTAATATGTGTATTTCGTGTATACATGAGATAAATGATACGAGAAACTTATTTGATACAAACTCTTAGTCATCTGCTCAATCCCTTACTCTTGCCTTCTATTTCATTTTCTCTTTGATCATGACTGAACAAAATATAGACAGTTATCTAAGGAAAATCACACGTTCATTTTACAGTTGTGTTTGTACTTCTTACAGACACAGCAATAAAATGATATTTACTGCTTCTTCCACAGTTATAAATTCTTATCCTTCCGTTTGTCTCTTTCCCATATCTTCCTCAGCTTCTCATGTGCCTTTTATAAGCCTATAGAATGGTAGCGAGAACACTGAACACCGTTATTTCGGGACTCATATGTCTAAAAAGAGAGGACGAAGAGGAGAATGGTATACCACGTGGCAAAGAGGTAGAGGAGTGATTGTAGCATATACAGAAGATCTGGTGAAGAGGAGGAAGGAAAACGTGGAAGGGAAACCGAGCTAGGCAAGAACTAAGGCCCAGGGGGAATTTAGTACCTGTCGGATTAGACAATTGTTACCCTCTTCCTCTGACCCAGAAGTTTGAAATACCGAGGCCTCACCTCACCCATATAATTCTGTATATACTCTATAGTGCACTTGATAACGTCTTAATACACAAAAGAATTCGTATTTTTTCGCTTTTGTAGACATGTGTAACTGAATATGGTTGTCTTAGGAAGAAAATTTTTAAAATTATCTCCCTGAAAGTTTATTTTACATTTGTAATGATCCTGACGTGTATAACTATAAGACGCCTTTCGATAAAGTACTCCTTAGCATCCTCAGAGGCAGAGGGAAAGTGAATACAAGTAAGCAGATGGCAATATATATTTTCCTTGCAGACATGAGAGGTGAGGTAGTACTCTGTTAAAGAGACTTGGTATATATCTTTACCCTCATGTCTGTTTCGTTTGTCGGGTAACGCGTGGGATCACTTGATTGTTTCAAGCGTAGGCTTGAAACTATAGGAATGAGTTTGAGTGGATATAACTAACAGCTCCTTCGTACAGGCCTTCTGCAGTGTAATTCTTACCTTCCTTTGTTGTCGTGGCTTTCATTAACATTTGGCCTTTCAACATTAATGTTATCATTGTGTTCCTTGATACTGTGAACCTTCCACACTATCTCCGTGGATGGTCTCCAAGCTACTGGCTCCTGCAGTGTGTGTTGTTGTTTAAGATTCGCTACTTGGAACAAAAAGTTTCCAGTAGCACGGGCTATGGTGAGCCCGTAGACTGTCTTGCAGTGTGTGTGTTCACCTATTTGTGCCTGCTGGATGGAGTTTATTTAGTTCTTGAACTCCGCCTTCTAAACCACCGGTTATCTAATGATTTCTAAACTATTTTTTCTATCAACTAGGCCAACTACTGACCATCCTCAGGATGCAACCCACAACAGCAGTTAAACTCCCAGGAACCTATTTTCTGCTGGGTGAAATACATACTTGGGATTTAGACAGCCTTGCGTGTGTGAGTCCAAAGCAAATGTGAAGTGATAAAGGGGGCAAATCTAATTATATAATTATAAACAATGAGAGTCTTTGACATTATCACTGACAAAGGGATTACACGGGCATGGCGCCTCGTGGTAATTAAATAACACATTACAAAGTTGTTAGTTTACGCAGAAAGATATACAATTGAAATAATTTATGCATGACATAACGTGAAGTCATCTGCGACACTTTGTATTCACCTAGTTGTGCTTGCGGGGGTTGAGCTCTGCTCTTTCGGCCCGCCTCTCAACTGTTACTACTATTTTTTTCCTCACACACACACCCCAGGAAGCAACCAGTGACAGCTGACTAACTCCCAGGTATCGATTTACTGCTAGGTAACAGGGGCATAGGGTGAAAGAAACTCTGCCCATCGTTTCTCGACGGCGCCGGGAATCGAACCCGGGCCACAGGATCATGTGCCCAGCGTGCTATCCACACAGCCACCGGCGCCAGGGATTACTTGATTGTTTCAAGCGTAAGCTAGATATCTATAGGAATGAGTTTGGGTGGATATAACTAGCAGCTCCTTCGTACAGGTCTTCTGCAGTTTCTTTAATTCTTACCTTCCTGTGTGTGTTCTTAGTATTTTGTATTCGTTTTCTGTGACAAATCGGAAGATTTATGTGATAATTGAAGCACAGACTGTGGTAGTAGCATGTTTCAGGGCAATGTGTCTATTAGGGTTTTGTTAAGTGTTAGACCTAGTGCTGTGGCGAGGCAAGTGCGTATGTGTATGGAAGAGGACGAATAGAATTTAGCAAATATTGTATTCATGTTTACAGTAAAAGAAGTAGGTAATTTTGGATTTTGTTCGGGTAGATGATCTGGTGTTGGGTTATATTAATGACACTGACCAACCATACAGTGTACTTAATGTAGTTGAGGACTAAAGAATATATATATATATATATATATATATATATATATATATATATATATATATATATATATATATATATATATATATATATATATATATATATATATATATATATATTACACAAAACACACAGGTACTTTTATATATATATATCTGTTATTATAATATACAAAAATCCAACCTATGTACTACTAATTACTGCAAACTTAGCGGTGTTCGACGGGGGACACATCTCCCGTCACGTAGGGTGCAGTCGCACCTCCACAGATCTCCAGTATCAGCTCTTGATACTGGTAATGGCTCAAAAGGAGCCACCACTTACGGGCTATTCATGCCCGTGCCACCTTTTGGGTGGCTTAATCTTCATCAATCAATCAATCTTAGCGGTGGTCGTTTGAACTGGCACAAAAGTTTCCAGGTTAGTTCCCCCTTACCTCGAAGAGCATTACCCGCCGGTGAATGTACTTCACTTACTGAGTGTCGCTATCGCTTGGACACCTTATCTCAGGTGTGAGAGTACAGCCGTTGTACAATCTACTATAAATATAACATTGCACTCAATTTACCACTTAACCTTGACACATGCATTAATATTTTTCTTGTTTTTTTTTTCTGCCTCAGTGCTTGAGTTGACAGCTTATCGTAACGCTCTGTATAATGGCCTACTTGCATGCTTCTATTTTTAATATTTAGAGTTTTCCAAGTAAATTTATAGAGTGGCGAAATTATGTATAATAAGCTCACCTAGTTGTACTTGCAGGATCGAGCATCAGCTCACTAGCCCCCGCCTTTTCAGCCTCTGGTTAGTGTATGCAGAGATTTTCCTTCCTCATAAGCCTTGTCTTTTCTTTAGAAGCTGTTTTTTTTTTTTATTAAGCGTGCCTCGATAATCTTTTCTTATCGGTCATATCGCTTATAAGTCTTACTCTAGAGAAGTGTTTCTTGACGTCCTCCCGGCTCATCTGTGTCTCCAGCTCCGTGTTCTCTGGTACTACAGTTTCTCATTTTGAACATTATGTCTCTGTCTATTGTCAGTTGTCCTCAATATCTCGTACTTTGTAGTTATATATATTGAGACGTAAAGGTCTCAACTATCGATTATTTTATTTGTTGCAACTGCAACGCTTTATTGTGCACCCAGAGCCCATCTGCGCTATTGATGCAACAATCAACTTGTTGCTACGATGTCAGGATTTTCAGTGGCCTTTAAAGCTTACTGGTCCTTCTGCCTCTCTTACAATGAAGCTTACTAGTTGACCATTATGATGAGGCCGAGAGAGAGTCATTGTTGGTTAATAAGTTTGGTAGGAGCTTTGGGCTTTGGGGTACTGTATATGTGGTATTTGTGCCGCTGAATCGAGCTATTAGCTCTTGGACCCCGCCTTTCTAAACAACCTATTTTCCTCTATTATGTCTATTACATATATTTCTCTCTAATACACGTAACCACATACACACACACATCCCCAGGAAACAGCTCGAAGCAGGTGTCTAACTCCCAGGTATCTATTTAGTGCTAAGTAAACAGGCACATCAGGGTGAAATTGTGCCTATTTGTTTCTCCCTCGGCCAGGAATCGAGCCCGGGCCCTGTATGTGTGTACTCACCTAGTTGTGCTTGCGGGGGTTGAGCTCTGGCTTTTTGGTCCCGCCTCCCAAACGTCAATCAACTGGTGTACAGATTTTTTAGCCTATTTGACTCTATCTAATCTACATTTGAAACTGTGTATGGAGTCTGCCTCCACTACATCACTGCTTAATGCATTCCATTTGTTAACTACTCTGACACTGACAAAATTCTTTCTAATGTCTCTGTGGCTCATCTGGGTACTAAGTTTCCACCTGTGTCCCCTTGTTCGAGTTTCCCCCGTGCTGAAGAGTTTGTCTTTGTCCACCCTGTCAATTCCCCAAAGTATTTTGTAGGTGGTTATCATGTCTCCCCTTACTCTTCTGTTTTCCAGGGACATGAGGTTCAGCTCCTTTAGCCTTTCCTCGTAGCTCATACCTCTTAGTTCCGGGACCAGTCTGGTGGCGTACCTCTGAAACTTTTCTAACTTTGTCTTGTGTTTAACTAGGTATGGACTCCAGGCTGGAGCTGCATACTCCAGGATTGGTATGACATAGGGGGTATACATGGTCCTTAAAGATTACGTACACAAGTTTCTTAAGACAGTTCTATGTTGGCCAATCTAGCATATGCCGCTGGTGATATCCTTTTGATGTGGACCTCTGGGGACAGGTTCGGTGTGATATCAACCACCAGATCTTTCTCTCTATTTGACTCTTGCAGGATTTCACCTCCCAGATGGTACCTTGTGTTCAGGTTTCTGTTCCCTTCGCCTAATTTCATTACTTTACACTTTCCTGAGTTGAATTTTAGTAGCCATTTTCTAGACCATTCCTCCAGTTTGTCCAGGTCGTCCTGTAGTTTCTGTCTTGATTCTTCTCATAATTTATGTGTGTATTCAGCTAGTTGTATTTACCTAGTTGTGCTTGCAGGGGTTGAGCTCTGCTCTTTCGGCCCGCCTCTCAACTGTCAATCAGTCAACTGTTACTAACCACTAAAAAAATTTCCACACACACCCAGGAAGCAATCCGTAACAACTCCCAGGTACCTATTTGCTGCTGGGTAACAGGGGGCATCAGGGTGAAAGAAACTCTGCCCAATGTTCCTCGCCGGCGCCGGGAATCGAACCCGGGCCACAGGATTACGAGTCCCGCGCGCTGTCCACTCAGCTACCAGCGCCCATATCCGTTTGATATGGGCTGGGTGTGCCCTGGGCTATAGTAGATATTATCCTGGGTGTGTGTACTCACCTATTCACCTATTTGTACTCACCTATTTGTGCTTGCAGGATCGAGCATTGGCTCTTGGATCACGCCTTTACAGCCATCGGTTGTTTACAGCAATGACTCCTGTCCCATTTTCCTATCATACCTAATTATAAAATTATAAATAGAGTTTGCTTCCACAACCTGTTCCCCAAGTGCATTCCATTTTTCCATGTGTGTGTGTGTGAGTGTGTGTGTGTGTGTGTGTGTGTGTACTCACCTATATGTACTCACCTATATGTGCTTGCAGGATCGAGCATTGACTCTTGGATCCCGCCTTTCTAGCTATCGGTTGTTTACAGCAATGACTCCTGTCCCATTTCCCTATCATACCTAGTTTTAAAAGTATGAATAGTATTTGCTTCCACAACCTGTTCCCCAAGTGCATTCCATTTTTCTACTACTCTCACGCTAAAAGAAAACTTCCTAACATCTCTGTGACTCATCTGAGTTTCCAGTTTCCACCCATGTCCCCTCGTTCTGTTATTATTACGTGTGAACATTTCATCTATTTCCACTTTGTCAATTCCCCTGAGTATTTTATATGTCCCTATCATATCTCCTCTCTCCCTTCTTTTCTCTAGTGTCGTAAGGTTCAGTTCCTTCAGCCGCTCTTCATATCCCATCCCTCGTAGCTCTGGGACAAGCCTCGTCGCAAACCTCTGAACCTTCTCCAGTTTCTTTATGTGTTTCTTCAGGTGGGGGCTCCATGATGGCGCGGCATACTCTAAGACGGGTCTCACGTAGGCAGTGTAAAGCGCCCTAAAAGCTTCCTCATTTAGGTTTCTGAATGAAGTTCTAATTTTCGCCAGTGTAGAGTACGCTGCTGTCGTTATCCTATTTATAACTATGTGTGTGTGTGTGTGTGTGTGTGTGTGTGTGTGTGTGTGTGTGTGTGTGTGTCTGTCTGTCCTGTGTGGCAGTGAATATGAGCAGCATCCTCACTGCAATAAGACCTAACTGAATAACTCCAATTAGACAAAACGTTATAACGCTTATATCAATAAAGCAATCCCTCGTCGAAATTTAGAGAACGGTTGCAATAAAGATTTGGTTGTAAACATCAGCTCCTCTGCCTCAGTTGTTTTGTTTATAACGAGTTTCTCAAGCCAAATAAAGTCATGACTCGAAATATATTGTGAAGAAGCGCAATGATGAACAGATGATAAAGTGGAGGAGATGGCGATACAGACAGATAGTAAAGAGACAGAGGAAAGGGGGAGACAGATGCGGAACGCAGATAGGACAGGAGGTTTGAGACAGGAAAATGCTGGACAACAGAAGTGTAGTTTCAGCAAGAGTCAGTCCAGTTCTCCTCCTCTCCCTTTCCCACTTCACCAGCCGCTCCTCTCCCTCGCCCTACCAGCGCCCCTCCCACTCCTTCCTGCACGAGGAATGAGAAGGAAGAGGAAGCGCGATAAAGAAGAGGAAGAGGAAAATGCCTAATGTGTTTGGCTGTAGAACTCTACAAAAGGAGTATGGCGATGTGTGTGGTGCGGGGGGGGGGGGGGTGTGGTGAGGGGGGGTATGGTGAGGTGTGTGGTGAGGGGGGTGTGGTGAGGTGTGTGGTGAGGTGTGTGGTGAGGGGGTGTGTGGTGAGGGGGGGGGGTGTGGTGAGGGGGGGTATGGTGAGGTGTGTGGTGAGGGGGGGTGTGGTGAGGGGGTGTGTGGTGAGGTGTGTGGTGAGGGGGTGTGTGGTGAGGGGGGGGTGTGGTGAGGGGGGGTATGGTGAGGTGTGTGGTGAGGGGGGGTGTGGTGAGGGGGTGTGTGGTGAGGTGTGTGGTGAGGGTGTGTGGTGAGGGGGTGTGTGGTGAGGGGGGGTGTGTGGTGAGGGGGGGTGGTGTGGTGAGGGTGTGTGTGGTGAGGTGTGTGGTGAGGGGGGTGTGGTGTGGTGTGGTGAGGGTGTGTGTGGTGAGGGGGGGGTGTGGTGTGGTGAGGGTGTGTGTGGTGAGGTGTGTGGTGAGGGTGTGTGTGGTGAGGGGGGGGTGTGGTGTGGTGAGGGGGTGTGTGCTGAGGTGTGTGGTGAGGAAGTGTGTCGTGAGTGGATGTGTATTGTGTGTGATCAGTGTGTGTGTGTGTGTGTTTACTAGTTGTGTTTTTGCGGGGGTTGAGCTTTGCTCTTTCGGCCCGCCTCTCAACTGTTTACTAACTACTACTTTTTTTTTTTTTTTTTTTTTCCCACACCACACACACACACACACCAGGAAGCAGCCCGTGACAGCCGACTAACTCCCAGGTACCTATTTACTGCTAGGTAACATGGGCACTTAGGGTGAAAGAAACTTTGCCCATTTGTTTCTGCCTCGTGCGGGAATCGAACCCGCGCCACAGAATTACGAATCCTGCGCGCTATCCACCAGGCTACGAGGCCCCCATGTGTGTGTGTGTGTGTGTGTGTGTGTGTGTGTGTGTGTGTGTGTGTGTGTGTGTGTGTGTGTGTGTGTGTGTGTGGTGAGGTAGTATGTGTCAGTTTGTCCCCCTTGAAAACCATTAGTCATTTCCTTCTCATTCATTGCCAACGGCAGTGCCACGTTGAGTACACCGCTTCTCTTCCGATCAGCAAAGTTAAGCAGCGTTGGGTTTGGTTAGTACTTAGATGGGTGACCGTTTGGGAACACCAAAGGCAATAATGTTTTTGTCCGAAACGCTGTGCGTATTAATGGCTTTAGATATTGTATATATATACTAGCTCTATCTATAAATCCAACATTATGTTTATAACTCGTCTTCTTTGTATGTCTTTTTACCTTTATAAACTTTAATACTTTATAAACATTTGAATATTTGGAATTTGGTGGAACAATTTCCCACGCAGTCTCTGAAGCTGGAGCGACGTTGTAACTTTCGTCATCATATCATCAAGAACAGAACCGGTTCTAAGACAGAAGAAAGAATTCCTGAAAGACATAATTGACAGAAACATGATCCTTAACAGCATTAAGCAGAACACACAGCTCACTATCAAGGCAAAGAACAGCAACTTGCCGATGAAGAACTCTCCTGATTGCAAACGAAATGTCTTGAAAGAGACGAATGACATCTATCTAACATCTATGAAAGAGACGAAGGGCATTTATATAACCAAAATATAACTGAAAGTTTACACTTCAGCTACTGTCCCAGCCGGACACTATGAAGGAAGGTAAGGTTACCTGTCCCTTCAGCTGGGTAATATCTCACCCTTCCTTTTTCTACAGACAATATATACTGTCACATCTGTTAGTTTATATATAACTTCCTTCTGCAATCAATCATATTCAATAACACATTGTATAATATAAATATATTTTCACCCTATGACGAATTTCAAGATTCGTCATAGGGGTAGCTTTAGCATCATGGAAAGTGACATTCTTCACTGATGCTGACTGTGATCCACCCAAGCTGGACACGTATCCCACAGGATTTCACAAAATAGTACAAAATAGAGTGAGGTTAGCCCCAAGCGTCTGCAGCTTCTAACCTCGGACAGACAAAAAGCAGACTGGCAGACATTCTATTTTAAAAATATAGATATAAAAACTCGCGCAATAAGATTAGCAGAAACATCCCTAAAATAAATCACGACCTAAGGATCCCACCCCACTCGGGAGTCCGCAGTCACTAAATCTGAGATCTGAATGGCTGCCATAACGCTGAGTGTTGGCCAGGCCCCCTGATGAGGCTGCGAGGGAGGAAGGAACACAAGGGGGAAGGGAGAGGAGTGAAGGCAGGAGATGACAGAGGGAACGTTCGAAGGGAAGGTCTTGGGAACCTTGGGAGAGGTGGAGGATACGTTGATGAGAGGCCGGGAGGGATTATGGTGGATGGTTGCTTCGGGAATGGAAGAGATTATGGAAGAGTAAGAGGAGAGCTGGTGGATGAAGGGGGCGGAGGATCTAGAGGACCGGGGGGTATGGTTTATTTTATTTTGGAGAAGAGATGTAGAACTGGAGGCATAGAGAGCGACGCCATTTAAGGGAGGCGGGTGTCAAATGTGTCTGTGGAGGGGCGGGTGAGTTAGGAGGGTACATTGGAGTGTTTGGGGAGTATTGTTGAAGGGTGGTGTAGTTTGGAGGGCTGCAGGAGAGATGGTGGAGACTGGAGGGAGCCTGTGGTGGTATGGGTGGGGGAGTGGAGGCGGAATATGAGTGGTGAGGCTTGTGAGGAGGAAGAGGGTGAGGGGTGTTAGTTAGGGAGGAACAGCAGGGGGTGGGAGGGGTCCACGGAGGCGTCAAAATGCGTAATCACATCCGCGACGGGGCGTATATGTGCGTACTCTGGTGCTGAGGTTTATGTGTACTTGTGGTTGCTAGTGGTTGTGTGTACAAAGTACAACTACATAAACTACACTAGCTGTGTATTTGTACAGGCTCTACTTCAGGTGTGTGTTGTGTGTATTCACCTAGTTGTGCTTGCGGGGTTGAGCTCTGCTCTTTCGCCCCGCCTCTATGCTGTCAATCAATCAACTGTTACTAACTACTATTTTGTTTCCACACACACACACACACACACACACACACACACACACACACACACACACACACACACACACACACACACACAGGAAGGAGCCCATAACAACTGTCTAACTCCCAGGTACCTATTTACTGCTAGGTAACAGGGGCATCAGGGTGAAGGAAACTCTGCCCATTTGTTTTACCGCCGACACCGGGATCTAACCCCGGTCCTTTGGTCCACGAGTCTAGAGCGCTGTCCACTCAGCCCCCACCAGAGTGTGTGTACTCACCTAGTTGTACTCACCTAGCATCATGGAAAGGATGATGCTAGGTGAGCATCATCAACCCCCTAGCTGTGTTTGCGGGGGTTGAGCTCTGGCTCTTTGGTCTCGCCTCTCAACCGTCAATCAACAGGCGGAGAGAGGGAGTGTGTGTGTGTGTGTGTGTGTGTGTGTGTGTGTGTGTGTGTGTGTGTGTGTGTGTGCTCTATCACATGAGTTGCAATGTTTGTGTATAAATGCGTATCATTCACAGTTTTCCTGGTCGTGTTTACGTGGAGCGAGACCCACACTGTTGCACCGGTCTGTAGTAACCGGACCTCCTTCACTCGTGCCCTCAAACATTCCCTTAAGTATCATATACGTTGTGATCATATCACCTTTGCTTCCTTGTTTCTTCTAAAATCATTAGATTCTTTTGGTTTGTCCTCAAAGATAGTTTCCCTTATCTCTGTTGCTAGTTTCGTGGCATGTCTTTGAATTTCCAAAATTTTCTTCTTGTTATTTACCTAATATGAGTTCCATGCTGGTGCTGCACATTCTTTGGTGGGTCAAATGTAGGTTGTGTGCCATAACTGTGAAGTTTCCATGTTTAAGTTGATGTATACCGCACACCAATTTCGCACACTCTGATGATGTTATTCTGTTTATGCATGCCTCTGGTGTTGACATTGCGGAGTTGCATCCACGCCCAGGTCATGTTTTGGCGAATTTTATTACTGCTTTTCTCGTATATTTTATCATCCTTTTGAGCCCCCCATATGCCCTCTTCCATATCTCATTATATTTGTTGGTGTTACACTCCATTAGCCATTTGACAGCCAATACTGCAGTCTGTCAAGGTACTATCTATCATTACACTTAATGATTCACGATTTTTACGCTATCATCCCCAACGTTAAAATTGTGGCGATTTAGTGGGATTACAAGTGTTAATATTTTGATGGTTCTTCGTCCTCGGTAGATTAGATGGGTTGCCTAGGTTTGCTTCTGGCTAGGCGAGACCACTTCAGATGTTACGGTTGACAAAGCTTGAGTAAGGACTTCTTGTGTGTTGTCATGCAATCATATTTGTTCCATGTATCCTTCTCTGCAATTTACCATCATCTATAAGCATTTATTTGTATACAGTATTATCAAGAAGGTATACCTGGATACCCGGAGTGGCTTCTGGGAGTTGTACTCCTTAAGCCTGGTCTGGAGTCAGGCTTGATTTGTGGCAACTTGGTCCAAAAGTCTGTTCATTTGAGCAAACAGAAAGCCCACATATCCACTATGATACACCAAACCATTAGGTCTATCATCCTGGATTTGCCAAATTTCTTGCATAGTTATGGGAGGATTGTGGTTAAAGTATGATTGTGGTTTTCATGTGGTTGTGGGAGGATTGTTTAAAGTATGGTGGGGAATTGTGAAGTATTGTTGAAAGAATAGTATTGTGGGTGTGATTAGGGATGATAAGGGGAGGAACAGAATTCGTGTTGGTAGACCCATTGCACACGTAATGACACATTCCATGTATCCATGAACATAGGATTGTTCCCATCCCTCCCCCCATTTATTTATATTGAGTAAATAGGTATCTATTTACTCAATATATACCTATTTTATAAATAGGTATCTATTTACTGCAAAGTTAGAAAAAATCGTGAAGCTGGAATCTCGTGAATTAAATCAAATGCGGATAAATACAAATTTAGAGTAACGAGAAAGAAAACGAATATTATAAACTTTTTTTTCTGACAGCGCGCCCGATTGTGATTTATGGTCCCAAATATTAGATTATGGTTCCCCCGCTTCATTAGGGCGGGAGTTTAGAAGCAAATAAACACCAGCACCCGACCGGCCGCAGTTCCCAGTCATCAGTCACCCGGCCTACGTCCGCCTGTCCTGGCCTGGCGCTCAGTGAACTGATGTTGCCACCAACACCTTAACAATATGTATGTAAATTCTACATTTCATGCTTATTTTTTTAACATTTAGCTAAACTATAGTATAGAAAACTTCTCCAAAGATATTTTAATTCGAAAATACACACGTTTATCAAATCGGTGCAATAATTGTTAATATATGTATGATGTGGCCAGACCCGAGTTTGGCACCATGGTGTGTTATTCAGCTCTACTCCCAACCCCCCCACAATCAATTGAATGCCCAAATGTTATTTCCCATATTCATAATAGATGAAGATTGGGGAAATGATAGGTATGTGATTGGTGTTTTGTTCGTATGAATTTATGATTACATTCTGCATTTAGGAAGATTTAATCAGGACTGAGAGTGATTCTGTATATGTCGTTGTTTACCTGGTGTCCAGATGCTGCGAGGTACTTCGGACGTTTTGATTTCTTTGGTTACGAGTTAATGTATATTATGTGTGAGTTGAACGACTGGTTACAATATAATTTAATATAATTAATTAGCTGTATACGTTTTTTATAACGTTTGCTAAACGTTAATTAATCTCCAAGTGGGCCCAGAGTCTTGTCGAGCCTTCTTTGAAGAAAATGTAATCATGTGAGGCCTGGTGGAGGACCGGGCCGTGGGGACGTTGAGCCCCGAAATCATCGCAAGATTGATATATATATATATATATATATATATATATATATATATATATATATATATATATATATATATATATATATATATATATATATATATATATATATATATATATGCTTCCTGTCCCCGACAATGGGAATTATTACAATTATACTGCCGAAAACTCCACTGATGAAAGAGTTAATTTTCTTTTTTTCTACAAAAAACTCTTTATTTTATATCATTTAATGTTAACAGTAAATTACATTCAAGCTTAAACTTGAATAACCACAGGGCTGGAAGGCGGGGATATCAGAATTAAATAGCCTGGGAATCAGACCGTCACAGAACTTGACAAGTGTTAAATGTGAAGTGGTTTTGCCTAATCAGAAGCGTACGAAGCTAGGCTACCGTGGAATTCCGGAACAACAGGAGTAAAGATAGGAATATAAGGTAAATAATTAAATAAAAAGACTAGTGGGCCAGCAACTATGTGACTGGTACTATCAACTGTGTATTTAACAACGCACGTTTTTTTTTCCTTCAAAAGCATCTAACCTTTTATCTGTTAGATACTGAAAAGCCTTTACAAGATAATACCTATCTTCTACTACACCACGAATATAATGGTTACGCCTCCCCAAAAGCCAATAGAATTCACGAGACAATCGAAAGTTTGAAGCCTTGCTTCCGTTGGGCCACCACTGTTTTATTTATATTGGAAAGAATCGTGGGTGAGTTAATCAACATCTTTGTTCGGAAAGCGGGAAGTAAGACATCTAGACGTGAATTATTGCTTTTTAGGGGAAAGAATCGATGAGAAATTTCTTGTGTTAGGAAGCACTGGAAAAATGTATTCCATCCATTTGAACTGAGGAAGAGAAAGAGATTACAGAGAAGGGATCGAAGGCATCCCATCTCCTGTGTACTGATAGATGTGGAAGGGCAAAGGGCAAGGGGATAATCGTTTAAAAGGGGGGAACGGGTGAAATCATCAAAGGAGAAACGTTCTGCTGCTTAAGGGGCAATTTGGCAAGGGAGAAAGAGTACCCACAACACACTTTTTTACTCGCCCCATCCTAACCCCTCGAAGCCTCACTCTCTCCCCGCCCCCAAATACCACCTCACCCTTTTCCCGGATATTAAACGATCTCACTCTCTCCTGCTTATCAATTTTGGTTGGGGAGATGAGAGCCAACATCTCATTATTCATTTATGATTACATACTAAATTTTTTATTAAAAACTTAGATTCATCCCTGGTTACTGAGGTAGTAGGTATTCGTGGAATATTATCACTGCTAGTTGTGAACTTCTTTAAGAATACAACGAAATACCCGATTCATTCCAGTCACACCTCTTTGTTGCTGCTAGTCAGCTCTGTACCAAGTGCCGATAGAATTTTAGTAATCAACAAACTTGAACTTTAGATACCATTTTTTTTTTTACCTTAAACATATGCCCTTTTTATTTCTCTAATGTATTTTAATATTAAAAGTACAAAACTTTACTTGAAAGATTCAAACATAGCGGCTACTTTACCATCTCTAAGTTCAAGCTTTGTAAATTATTCCGTAATCTCAGACCGACTTATAGTACAAACAGGAGGAACATGTAAAACTGAAATAAAGGTACACTAGAACAGTTACCTATATTAGAACCAATAAATAAGAAGTCTTATTATGATATATATATATATATATATATATATATATATATATATATATATATATATATATATATATATATATATATATATATATATATATATATATATATATAAAACAAATGCTTGAGGCAAAATAAGAAATAATTTTTAAGTTTATAAATAACAAATGCCATTTAATATGCTTTCTCCGAGATTTCATTCGTCGAAATTAGTTCCTTCAATCAAATGTCAATATAATGCATAATAGTAATCATATTCAGGAATCTTAATTCAATAAGCAACCAATGAGCGAAAGGAATCTACCCGCAACCAATGAGAAAAAGATATCTACAAGTAACCAATAAGCAACAGGAATCTATAAGTAACCAAGGCGTAAAAAGGAAACATAACAAATGTGTTTCCATCTCATCCACAACTTTACAACAAAGACATTTTCAAAGCAACTTATTATGATTTGATAAAGATATGTGCCAGGCAGAGGAAAGGAGGATCCCCCTAGATCAGGGTGGCGCATTGGTCGTTCTCTGCCACCCTCTATAATTCCGGGTTGTAAAGACCAGCTTTGGCCAGCGCCTTTGTGATCATGAGCCTTAGGTGAGACAGGCCCATACGGGACCCATACGGCTTAGAGGTTAGTTTTGGAAGGAAGGACGCGACAGGCTGGATGGTAATGGGAGAGGGGAAGAAAGGGGGAGTGATAAAATGGAAGACTATGTGTTAAAGGGGAATTTGAAGAAGAAAAAAAGGGCAGATGGTTCTCTTTATCAAATGTTTTTCACAATCCGAATTTAATATTACGCCCTAACCCCCCGGGAAAAAAATGGCAGCTAACTTTTATGTTATGTTCACTGTATTATAGCGCTTATCTTACGGAACATATTCAACTGGTATTAATTATATTAGGCAATTATGTAAACAAAAAATAGTTCCTTTCGTCTTAAGGAATGTGGTTGCTCAAACGATCTCATTCACATTATCGTCTCTGAAGTATAGCTTGCTTAGCCTCTTATCATGATTAATTCAATGGAGGTAAGCGCCTAAGGTCCTTTTCCAGCTCACGGATTTTAGAATAAATACTCAGCCGGTAAAATCCTATACAAAATCGAGAAAAGTTTTGACTTTGAAGTCAAGAAAATCATTTTGATTATTTTGTTCGTATATACTTGAGGCAGTATAAGAAATAACTTTGAAGTTTATTAATTGAATACGATACGGTTTATTGACCACAGATTATTCCTGCCCTGATGGAAATGTTAATAATAAGATTCATTAGAAACATCAACTTTTAATGCTATAAACCCTGGCATGGTGCCTAGTTGATGTGTGACACATTCTGGGCAGTGACTTCTTTGATGTACTCAAAGTCTGGCCAGTGGCTTCGGTGATGTACTCAGATTGTGGCTAGTGGCCTAGTTGATGAGTTCCGGATCTGGTCTCGCTGGTGAGAACAGAAAACACAAGAAGGGATAAAGTCTTAAGTAACAAATTCTAATGTGGCTTCGGCCTCGTATATCAGGAGGACCGTGGAGTCTCGCCGGTGCCAGCCAACAATAACAAAGAACACGCGCCCACCATGCGGAAGAGCACTCAGTAATTGAAGGCCTAATAAAAATGACCATAAAATACACAAAGCATCGGCCGTATCAAGAATCCCCTGCCAGTACGCCCATTGTGTGGTCCCAAACCACTAAGAGTCAGTCCCTATCTCAAGCTTCCTATGGAGGTCCCTGGAACAGTTGGGGTGTCGCACGAAGTTCCATAATGGCCGCTGATGGAAAATGGCGTCTTAGGGGGTTGCCCGAGGTAAGATGACACGAAGACATGTGCAATTAATCCTCCATGATTATATAGGCCATAATCATCACTCTACCATTGCGTACGGCAACTATTATGATAAATCTAATATAATTAATTTCTTTGGAGAATACGGTTGTCTAGAAAGCAGTCAACCACATGTCGATGCTTTCTGGAAGCGCGAGACGACTGTAGCCAGCTGTGATGCTGCCATCTATTATGGCTTCCGCCGGGTGTATGGAAAGTGGGAAGCCCCGCGGGTTGTCTGAGTGACCTGAGGCCATACAACTGCAACGTGTCGAGGCAACAAAGGCCGCTCTCTTCTTGTTAATCGCTACAAAAATGACCTTTATATCCACGAGGAGTTGTCATTCTCTCTCCCCAAAGTAGTTTCGTCTGTATCCTGCTTTCCCGCTCGCTCTCCCTCGGTGTAACGACCTCGTAGCGATCTAGCTGTTTCGCCTATTTTGCATGCATCCTTTGCTCACTAACGTTAGTGAGTGTTACTTTTGGTATCTTAAAATGCCAACTTCCTACTCAAGCTCATTAATTATCTTACTGTATACTGTACTGTATAAACATTATTTTTATTGTGGTTTTTCCTTCTTTTCTACACAACTACTTGGAGGTGGACGGTGGAGCGACGGTCTCGCTTCATGCAGGTCGACATTTGATCCCCGACCGTCCAAGTGATTGGGCACCATTCCTTCCCCCCCCCCCCCGTCCCATCCCAAATCCTTATCCTGACCCCTTCTCAGTGCTATATAGTCGCAATAGCCTGACGCTTTCTCGGTAAGTCCACTACGGGCTCACCATAGCCCGTGCTACTTGGAACTTTTTGTTCCCAGTAGCTGAATCTTAAACGACAACAACGCTTTTTCCTAATAGTTCCCTTCCCCCATTACCCTCTCTTCTCTTGTTGTCCTGCTCTTCTTGTCTTTCGCTCTTGCTACTGGTCTATTTCCTAAAGTTTTTAATATCTATTTTCCCTGGATATGTTGTTTTAACCGATGTTCTGTCATTCTATGGATTTTTATCATGAATTATAAAATTATACTAATAATTCACTGTGTAGGGGGACAGGCAACTAGTATATATATATATATATATATATATATATATATATATATATATATATATATATATATATATATATATGTATATATATATATATATATATATATATATATATATATATAAATATGACAGTGTCAGACCACGTAGAAAAATTGAAACTGGAATTTCCTTAAGTACTTTCGTATATTAATACATCTTCAGAAGGAATCTCCTTCTGAAGATGTATTAATATACGAAAGTACTTAAGGAAATTCCTGCTTCAATTTTCCTCCGTGGTCTGACACTGTCACATTTTTAATCACGTGTTTATTTTCGTGATATACAGACACACACACACACACACATATATATATATATATATATATATATATATATATATATATATATATATATATATATATATATATATATATATATATATATATTAGTATATTTTGGTAGCAGTCTTTCCTGTAGACATATTTTATTAAATATGACCGAAAAAGTAAGATTAATAATTCTAACACGAATTTTCTCAATCTTTCGTACATTATGCTTCACTGTTGGAGGTAAATAAAAAATCACTTCTCCAAAATTCATTTTTATTTCTAGTCTGACGCGACACGGGCGCGTTTCGTAAAACTTATTACATTTTCAAAGACTTCACAAATACACAACTGATTAGAACTTGCGTTTCCCTGATTTTATATCTACATTTGAGTGAGGTGGGAAGGGTGATGTGGCATTACATTTGAGTGAGGTGGGAAGGATGATGTGGCATTAGAGAATATTAATAGGGTATTAAAAGTATCAACACAAGACAGAACACGAAACAATGGATATTGAATAGAAGTGTTTGTAGAAAGCCTATTGGTCCATATTTCTTGATGCTTCTATATTGGAGCGGAGTCTTGAGGTGGGTAGAATATAGTTGTGCAATAATTGGCTGTTGATTGCTGGTGTTGACTTCTTGATGTGCAGTGCCTCGCAAACGTCAAGCCGCCTGCTATCGCTGTATCTATCGATGATTTCTGTGTTGTTTACTAGGATTTCTCTGGCGATGGTTTGGTTATGGGAAGAGATTATATGTTCCTTAATGGAGCCCTGTTGTTTATGCATCGTTAAACGCCTAGAAAGAGATGTTGTTGTCTTGCCTATATACTGGGTTTTTTGGAGCTTACAGTCCCCAAGTGGGCATTTGAAGGCATAGACGACGTTAGTCTCTTTTAAAGCGTTCTGTTTCGTGTCTGGAGAGTTTCTCATGAGTAGGCTGGCCGTTTTTCTGGTTTTATAGTAAATCGTCAGTTGTATCCTCTGATTTTTGTCTGTAGGGATAACGTTTCTATTAACAATATCTTTCAGGACCCTTTCCTCTGTTTTATGAGCTGTGGAAAAGAAGTTCCTGTAAAATAGTCTAATAGGGGGTATAGGTGTTGTGTTAGTTGTCTCTTCGGAGGTTGCATGGCTTTTCACTTTCCTTCTTATGATGTCTTCGATGAAACCATTGGAGAAGCCGTTATTGACTAGAACCTGCCTTACCCTACAGAGTTCTTCGTCGACTTGCTTCCATTCTGAGCTGTGGCTGAGAGCACGGTCGACGTATGCGTTAACAACACTCCTCTTGTACCTGTCAGGGCAGTCGCTGTTGGCATTTAGGCACATTCCTATGTTTGTTTCCTTTGTGTAGACTGCAGTGTGGAAACCTCCGCCCTTTTCCATGACTGTTACATCTAGAAAAGGCAGCTTCCCATCCTTTTCCGTCTCGTAAGTGAAACGCAGCACGGAACTCTGCTCAAGGAGGCAGAGCTGAAGGAGGCATTTGAGCAGAGTTCCGTGCTGCGTTTCACTTACGAGACGGAAAAGGATGGGAAGCTGCCTTTTCTAGATGTAACAGTCATGGAAAAGGGCGGAGGTTTCCACACTGCAGTCTACACAAAGGAAACAAACATAGGAATGTGCCTAAATGCCAACAGCGACTGCCCTGACAGGTACAAGAGGAGTGTTGTTAACGCATACGTCGACCGTGCTCTCAGCCACAGCTCAGAATGGAAGCAAGTCGACGAAGAACTCTGTAGGGTAAGGCAGGTTCTAGTCAATAACGGCTTCTCCAATGGTTTCATCGAAGACATCATAAGAAGGAAAGTGAAAAGCCATGCAACCTCCGAAGAGACAACTAACACAACACCTATACCCCCTATTAGACTATTTTACAGGAACTTCTTTTCCACAGCTCATAAAACAGAGGAAAGGGTCCTGAAAGATATTGTTAATAGAAACGTTATCCCTACAGACAAAAATCAGAGGATACAACTGACGATTTACTATAAAACCAGAAAAACGGCCAGCCTACTCATGAGAAACTCTCCAGACACGAAACAGAACGCTTTAAAAGAGACTAACGTCGTCTATGCCTTCAAATGCCCACTTGGGGACTGTAAGCTCCAAAAAACCCAGTATATAGGCAAGACAACAACATCTCTTTCTAGGCGTTTAACGATGCATAAACAACAGGGCTCCATTAAGGAACATATAATCTCTTCCCATAACCAAACCATCGCCAGAGAAATCCTAGTAAACAACACAGAAATCATCGATAGATACAGCGATAGCAGGCGGCTTGACGTTTGCGAGGCACTGCACATCAAGAAGTCAACACCAGCAATCAACAGCCAATTATTGCACAACTATATTCTACCCACCTCAAGACTCCGCTCCAATATAGAAGCATCAAGAAATATGGACCAATAGGCTTTCTACAAACACTTCTATTCAATATCCATTGTTTCGTGTTCTGTCTTGTGTTGATACTTTTAATACCCTATTAATATTCTCTAATGCCACATCATCCTTCCCACCTCACTCAAATGTAATGCCACATCACCCTTCCCACCTCACTCAAATGTAGATATAAAATCAGGGAAACGCAAGTTCTAATCAGTTGTGTATTTGTGAAGTCTTTGAAAATGTAATAAGTTTTACGAAACGCGCCCGTGTCGCGTCAGACTAGAAATAAAAATGAATTTTGGAGAAGTGATTTTTTATTTACCTCCAACAGTGAAGCATAATGTACGAAAGATTGAGAAAATTCGTGTTAGAATTATTAATCTTACTTTTTCGGTCATATTTAATAAAATATATATATATATATATATATATATATATATATATATATATATATATATATATAAAAACAAAGTCCAAATTAAGGAAATTTTTGTGGAATTTAAGTGAATCATATTTTTGAACGCATTGTAGAACTTTGGCCGTGGAACTTGTGTCTTGGTTCGTCCGCTCATTATTAGACAATAGCACATCATACAGTTTGTCAGTCAAATAACGAGAACTAACTGGTGTAGCACCAGTCGCTCCTGAAATAATGACTGAAATCTTCGATATCTTTCGCTATTTCCTTTGCGAAGCTGATTTCACTGCGCATGACTCGTGACGTTTTCTATTGGTTTAGCCTCACTTTTTACCCCTAACTCTACTGTAAAAACTATATTGCTCCGAAAATTCAGGTCTGACAGGAGAGTAATCACATGCACTCAAAGGCACGAGAGCACTAACATTACAAATTATGTTCTGTTTGGATTAACGAGCATTTGCCAATTGTTTATGATGGCGACCTGGTTTATGATTGGTTGACGTGAGCGAAGTACTTTGAGAAATATGATTGGAACATAATAAGTGAATGAAGCACATTAACAAGGAAGCCTCGACTGTCAGCCGGTCCTCATCAACAAAAGGCCAAATGCTCGTTAATGCAGCCGCCAAGCTCCCCCCCCCCGGCCCCCGTTTATGAAAAACGGTTTATACACGATTCACAACAGATGATGTTCGAATATTTCTCGAACCGCGCTTTGTTGAAAACCTCTGTTCGAATCGTAACTCTGTAAATGTATTCCTATGTACTACAAGTACAAATAACTCCCAAGAGAACCTAACCTAACCGACACCTAAATATGCACAATATGCTAATATATAATATTAACATATAATCCTATTCTGAATGAACAGCATGTTAAAATTGATGTTTTTGGGGTCAGCCGCTGGGTGGAATAAGGACGGCTTAAGGCTGGAATATCGATGGAAGTCTGAGGGGGTCTTACAGGGGGTCGGTTTGGACCATATAGTCTCTGCAGGGGTCCAGGAGGGGTAGACTGAGGTCAGATGGCATTTAACCGCTAGGCGCGAGTACTACAGAATCCACTGACCCCCCCCCCCCCCCCCCCACCCTTAAGGACTCCCCGGACTCAACGTGGGCCTCGGCTATCACACTGAGAGGCCTTGATGCTGAGAGGCAGGCATGGGAGGATAGCCAACAGGATATGGATGATGGGAGGCAAGCATGGAAAGATAGCCAGAAGCATATATGTGCTGGGAGGCAGGTATAGGAGGATAGCCAGCAAGATATGGGTGTTGGGCGGAAGGAAATTAATTCAGAAATACAGTGAGAATGTAATACAGGAATACCGTCAGAATATAATAAAGAAATAGTCGGAATTTAATACAGGAATACTGTCAGAATTGAATAAAGAAATAGTCGGAATTTAATACAGTACTTTTAAAAGCAATTAATAGTTGCAGTGATTCCAGTGTTGGCCAATAGTGGTTCGTATGTGGGCGTGTGAACTGGTAATTTTTAGACGATTATCACTTTCTCCTCCCCACCCCTTGCCCCTTGTATATCCCCTGATCCTTCCTGCTGGGGGTCGTAAAGCCAAAGGAGGTAAAACCCTATGGGGCAGTGAGTTGCCCCCCGGGGGGGCAAGCACTAATATCCCCCAGGATAAAGGCAGTAAGGGAGGAGGGTAATGACCCTTGAATCTTAATGCTCATTTAACCTCGTCTCTGCATACTCTTGTACTGGGCAAAATAAACGTGATGTGTAAATTTTCTTGATACAGCATTTTCTCTACCTCTAAAGAGTGTGATGCAACTCTATCACTGTGACAGTGTCAGACCACGGAGGAAAATTGAAACAGGAATTTCCTTAAGAATTTTCGTATATTAATACATCTTCAGAAGGAGTCATGGTCATCTATCACTGTATATATTTCTGAATTGATTCAGTATTGTTGCTCCTCCGGTATCATGCTCAGCGTAATGTCTATTCTAGTGTCATGGACCATGCTGGTCCATGGGTGGAACCATGGACCAGCATGGTGCCTGGCCAGAGCATTAACCATTAAGCCACGGCTGACACTATTCTGTTGTCAGTTTTCCCTGGCAGACACTGAGAGGCTCCTGCCATTAACTGTGGTAGTTACCTTCTTGAGTTATCTTGAGATGATTTCGTGGCTTAGCGTCCCCGCGGCCCGGTCCTTGACCAGGCCACCTTTTTTGTTACCCCCAGGAGACAGACCGTAGCTTGTTTAACTCCCAGGTACCTATTTACTGCTAAGTGAACAGGGGCATCAGGGTAAAAGGAACTCTGCCCATTTGTTTCCGTCTCCACCGGGGATCGAACCCGGAACCTCAGGACTACGAATCCGAAGCGCTGTCCCTTCAGCTGTCAGGCCCCTGTATCCGGCTACCTGTGGTGTACCTGTCCTCCCGCCTGCGACAGCCTCGTGCCCTTACATATCCTGGGGTTGACATCCATCAGAGAACACTTGCAATCTTGAAGCTACGGTCTCGCTTCATGCAGGTGGGCGTTCAATCCCCGACCGTCCAATGGTTGGGCACCATTCCTTTTCCCCCATCCCATCCCAAATTCTTATCCTAACCCCCTTCCCCTTAATAGAATATATATAGTAATGGCTTGGTGCCTTCCCCTGATAGTTCAATTCAATTCTGTATAAAAATATCCGTTTTCTTTAATGTTGTTTTCCTAATTAATTGGATTTTCTCGTGCATATTGCAATTCAATCGAAGTAATTAATGTTAGCCACGGATGATATGATGTAAATATTCCTGTTTTTTCACAAATTATACCCTTTTATTTCGACAACTCTCTGTATGACATCTCGGAGAAGGTGCATGTAATGTATCTGAGTGTATAACAAGTGACATTTCCTTGAGAAGTTAATTGCATCACAAGGCTTACCAAATTCGAAGCAAGTCGAAGTCCACCAGAATACCCCACCTTACCTGTTTACACTCTGGAGGACTACCTGAAGATGTCAAGAATGCTAACAAAAATATACGAGACCGTTTCGTGACATCGAAATGGCTACGAAGCGAAGCAAAACATGTGCACCAAGACTACAAATCGCGAGGGTGTACATGTGGAGTCACTGAAGTGTTAATCCTACATCTGTCTGTTTCCCCCCCTAGCCTGGGTATATCCCCTAGCCCTGCCTACGGTGGCACAGAAACAAATGCTATGCCTAATGCTACCGTGGAACATAAACAATAATAAAACAATTTTTTGAACCTTATAAAGCCCTGATCTATTTCCGGTGAGAGCAGCTGCACATTTCATGAGGACCGCAGCGGGTTCTAAGACTCGCGGTCGTCCTGTGATCATCCTTCACCAGAAGCTTCAAATAACTCTGTGGCTTTGCGGTCCGTGAAGCCCCTCTAGGTGTTGACAACGATGAGTAGGTCACTGTGTTCCTCGCTACATTGGCAACGATGGCGGGGCCTATACTCACCTAGTTGTGTTTGCGTGGGTTGAGCTCTGGCTCTTTGGTCCCGCCTCTCAACCGTCAATCAACAGGTGTACAGGTTCCTGAGCCTATTGGGCTCTATCATATCTACACTTGAAACTGTGTATGGAGTCAGCCTCCACCACATCACTTCCTAATGCATTCCATTTATCAACCACTTTGACACTAAAAAAGTTCTTTCTAATATCTCTGTGGCTCATTGGGCACTCAGTTTCCACCTGTGTCCCCTAGTGCATGTGCCCCTTGTGTTGATTGATGAAGATTAAGCCACCCTAAAGGTGTTACGGGCATGAATAGCCCATAACCCTTGTGTTAAATAGCCTGTCTTTATCTACCCTATCAATTCCCTTCCCTATGTGCTCCTCGCTGTGTTGGCGACGATGGTAGGGTCACTGCGACTCGTAGCGTTGGCAACAATGCCAGAAATACATCGCTTCTGGCTGACTTGGGAACGCTGGCAAGGCTCAGAGGCTGGCAGTCACGTCCTGGAGACGTCGGGGCCATTTGAACACACGCGGGGGCGATGCCGAAGGAAAAATAATAGCGGAAAAGATATTGTAACAGAGGGAAGAGGAGGCGGCTCCGACGGGGGACAGGAGGGACGAGGCTAACACTAATACCGCCCTGGTTCCTGGGACCGGTGTTCCGGCGGCTGGGGAACCTCCAACGGTATGGCCTTGGTAACATGTCAAGATTCAAGATTGATTTCTTCTTTGGTTCGAAGTTTCTCAGTTTTACTTATATTTAAATTATTACTTTTTTTCCTTCCTACGCTTTTATCTTGCTCTATTTTTTCGTTCGCGGTTACGTATCTTAGTCGTTTTGTACTTACTTTCCATTTCTTTAAATTTTGTATTGTTTTTAATTTTACATTACTATATTGTTATTTTATTATCTCTCTCTCATATATATATATATATATATATATATATATATATATATAACTGAAAACTCACACCCCAGAAGTGACTCGAACCCATTCGAGTCACTTCTGGGGTGCCCCCAGAAGGGCACCACAGGCTTGTTCGCATATATATATATATATATATATATATATATATATATATATATATATATATATATATATATATATATATATATATATATATATATATGGTTCGTGCTTCCGTCCATTCCAGGGCTGGTAACGAGACTAGATGGTCACGATTCAGAATCTGACGCTAGCTATTATTTAGCGTGTGTGTGTGTGTGTGTGTGTGTGTGTGTGTGTGTGTGTGTGTGTGTGTGTGTGTGTGTGTGTGAGTGTGTGTGTGTGTGCGTGTGTGTGTGTGTGTGTGTGTGTGTGTGTGTGTGTGTGAGTGTGTGTGTGTGTGAGTGTGTGTGTGTGTGTGTGTGTGTGTGTGTGTGAGTGTGTGTGTGTGTGTGTGTGTGTGTGTGTGTGTGTGTGTGTGTGTGTGTGTGTGTGTGTGTGTGTACCCGCGTGCCTGTTTAAGTGACGTATAAGGATACATACACTTTATACGAGTATTTTTATGGACAGTTGCGTGTGGGTGTGTTCCGGAAAAACAGTGGAACAAAGATGGCAACATTATCAGGGACTGGGAAAAGATGACATAAGAACCAACAACTATGGTGAGTGGTCGAACAAACACAACACTGATCAGTTTCAGGGTTGGTAATATGAACCCATTGGCATTGCCTTCATTATAGTCATATTTGAACCATTCAGTCAGGTCATCCTTACTCGACGTTTCCACGAAACTTTGTCTCTCTCGTGGGTAACACGCAAACCTTACCAAAGTCAAGAACTAGAACATTGCTTTGAAGGGGTAACATTTCGGTAGCGTGGGTGACACCAGGCGTGTGTGACACCAGGCGTGGGTAACACCAGGCGTGGGTGACACCAGGCGTGGGTAACACCAGGCGTGTGACACCAGACGTGGGTAACACCAGGCGTGGGTAACACCAGGCGTGTGTGACACCAGGCGTGGGTAACACCAGGCGTGGGTAACACCAGGCGTGTGTGACACCAGGCGTGGGTAACACCAGGCGTGGGTGACACCAGGCGTGGGTAACACCAGGCGTGGGTGACACCAGGCGTGGGTAACACCAGGCGTGTGTCACCACACATGGGTGCGTACTAAGAAACAACCATGATATGGAGACTGAAAAGATGCAGAAGACAGTAAAAATACATCTGAGGCCTGTTGACGTCTGATATGTGAGGTAATATGTACCCTAGCGACATACGGGCATCACAATCACGTACGGGGGGAAGGAAGCCATGATGTCTGAGATCCGGAGACAAATCTGGCCATCACAGCTGCCTTTGGTCGGAACCAAATGGGCCAGAGTGGTCACTAATGGCCGGTTGCTTGGTCTGTATGGCTGCAAGCGATGTCATCTATGGGACGTGAACAAATTACTGCATGTTCTGAATGGCACACAGAGTGAAGGACACGTCAGCTCTCCACCGCCTCACCGCTCAGCATGGGAAGACTGATCGTTACCACATAGTTGACTGGTCGTCGGTAGCGGGAGCAGATACCATCAGCAGGCAGTGTCCGGCATGTGTCACTGTCAAGGCCCGCTCCTCCATCACACGTCACCACAAACAAACGAGCAGTGAGTTATGCGGCTGATGTCACCAGCAGAGGATACCAACGTTATACTATTTTCTTAACAATCTCACACACGTTGCCTAAAAACACGCCATATTATATTATATTACATATGTACTATATATACAATACAATATAATATATTATATATATATATATATATATATATATATATATATATATATATATATATATATATATATATATATATATATATACACACAATTTTCATTCCTTTAATTTAATTTACATATATATGCCACAACACTGAGAACCATCAACTGCTTTCCACCTTCATCATTGTGGTGAAGATCTCAGCAGCACAGACCTTCACACAAGAGGTCTAGCGATCGCGCAAGCCCGTCACAACTCACGCGGGCATCGAGCTCCTCTGGGTCCTCCCTGATCCACCCAGCCTGCAGTATTTTGTCTTCAAATTGTATTGGATAATAAAGGAGCGTGTGGAAGCTGGCCTGGTGAGGGGCGTGGAGCGGCCAGCCTCCAGAGTCCAATTACGTTGCCAGTGGTAATTAATGTGAGGTGGCCGACCTGGGGAGCCTCATAACACAGATATTATCTTCAACACCCGTGTCATCCTCACACTCCTGTTGTATCCCAGCCTTTCTTCCTGTATCCCAGCCTTCTTCCTGTATCCCAGCCTTCTTCCTGTATCCCAGCCTTCTTCCTGTATCCCAGCCTTCTTCCTGAATCCCAGCCTTTTTCCTGTATCCCAGCCTTTCTTCCTGTATCTCAGCATTCTTCCTGTATCCCAGCATTCTTCCTGTATCCCAGCATTCTTCCTGAATCCCAGCCTTTTTCCTGTATCCCAGCCTTTCTTCCTGTATCCCAGCATTCTTCCTGTACCCCTTATCTAATGTCTAGTACATTACATATACTGTATGTATTTCTTTAGCAACGCATCCTCCGATTAGACAGTACGTTTTAATACTAAATATAATAAGGACATTCCTTAATCTCTGTATAATACATAAATACACTTAATTGTGCCGTTACATTTACCTCCCAATACATTCTCACTTTCTGTTAAGAAACTCAAAAATTTATGCAAGAAAAATAGTAATAACTCTACATACTCAAGTTTTAAATATAAAGAATTTCTTTTTCAATTTTATTAAACAATAGAGATTTTATACAAAATTTGAAAATATCCTGAGTTACTTTATAATTTATTGAAAGATTTTAGTTTGGTTTTATAAAACTGTAATATCAATATAGCTATAGGTTAAGTACTAATTGTAATTAAGAAGCAATAAAATGCTTGTTCTACACTAAGAAGGTTAGGTTAGATCGTGGTGTTCTATACAGCTTTTCAGGTAAACTCTAATATTCACAATATTTTGGTGTGATTCTGGCGATTAAGTGTATTTATGTACCAAGCCGGTAGTCAGGATTGTACTTATTACATTCAGTATTAAAACGTACTGTCTATTCGGAGGAGGGGCTGTTCTTTAGGCCTACGATTGCGTGCATTAGACCTTCAATAGGTTAGGTTAGTTTTTGTAATGGCCTCTGGTATAACAACAGTACAAAATATTGACCTTTTTAGGGTATCACAGTCTATATTTTGTATATATATCGGTCGCTGGGTATACTACTATGGGCACGTCCGCTGGTGATGAGAGGTTCACGTGCCAATTTAACATTTTCAATAAATCTCACCCAGTGTGTGATTACCTTCTAAGCGTAATTAGACGCCACCCATTGAGTGCGCGCCTGGGCACACATCCAGTGGAGGATAGTGTATACGCATCTCTCTGGGGGTTAGCAGGGGGGACTAAGACTTTCATGTGTCAGGGGCTAGCGTCTTGGTACACTCGAGACACCGCCTGGTAAGCCAGAGTTTCCCACTAAAAATTGTAGACCCGAAGAGTGTTTTTCTTCTCCGACTTCTGATCCTGAGAACAGCTCCAAAAACAACTATGTTTTGAAGAGTAAAAAAAACATTGCTCCATAACAGCGCTCCGCCAGAGCTTCGGTACTTATACAGTAAAAAGAAAACGGGTAGATTTCCGACTTGTTTTTCAGGCATGGTTAATCAAAGCTTGGATATACGTAAATCTCTGAGATATCTGGTGGAAGACTGTTGTAGTCATATCTCGTCTATCGTCATTTGATCAGATAACACGAATTGATGAATAGACAGGATGCAGGCGTGTGTTGTGGAAGGGACGGATGCTTGTGTGGGTGTATGGGTGGGTGGTTTTGTGGTTGTAGGGGTGGTTGGTTGTGTGATTGTAGGGGGTGGGTGCTTGTATGGTTATATCAGGAATGAACTTGAGTTCATTTCTCTTGGTCACTAGTACCACATTAAGGCATGTTTCCTCATATTCCTTTGATTCATCAGTGCTTTCTGTTCTCAGCTTTGTTCTTGCCTCTTTCCTCCTGTGTCCTCTCGTTCCCTTTCTAACGTAGTTATAATAGCTTAGTGTTATCTCCTGATAATTACCTTACCTCTCGTTCTGTTCCCACCTGTATCCTCTCCTGTTCCCAAGTCTTAAGTGTACCGTCGTTTCTGAATACCATCGCAAGTTTTAAGAGAGAGGTATCATACTTTTATGAAATTGTACGCAAGTCTTAGCGCTCCTACACAGTCAGTCAGCAAGCCTTGCTTTTCCTCCAAGGTATTAGCGTGTATTTCTGGAGTATTTACTCAGCGGGGAAGTAAATACCGCTTGGAATACCAGTGGGATGCTGCCCGCCGCTTGGGAATATCTCAAGAGGGACGAGAATAGTTGCATAAAGGAAAGTTTTCTCTCTCTTGTTTTCACAAAATTTTTGGTTTGGCTGGAGCGTGGTTTGCTGGTGTGTGATGGGGTAGTGTTGGTGAATTTACTATTTAATGTCTGAAGAATCGAGCTATTATCTTTTAGCCTTTCTAATCGATCTATTTTTGCACTATATGTATGTATGTATTTATATGTGTGTATATATATATATATATATATATATATATATATATATAAATATATATATATATATATATATATATATATATATATATATATATATATATATATATATGTAATTACCTAAGTGTAGTTACAGGATGAGAGCAACACTCGTGGTGTCCCGTCTTCCCAGCACTCTTTGTCATATAACGCTTTGAAACTACTGTGTGTTTGTGTGTGCGTGTATATCTATCTATATATATATATATATATATATATATATATATATATATATATATATATATATATGTCGTCCCTAGTAGCCAGAACGCACTTCTCAGCCTACTATGCAAGGCCCGATTTGCCTAATAAGCCAAGTTTTCCTGAATTAATATATTTTCTCAATTTTTTTTCTTATGAAATGATAAAGCTACCCATTTCATTATGTATGAGGTCAATTTGTTTTTATTGGAGTTAAAATTAACGTAGATATATGACCGAACCTAACCAACCCTACCTAACCTAACCTAACCTATCTTTATAGGTTAGGTTATGTTAGGTAGCCGAAAAAGCTAGGTTAGGTTAGGTTAGGTAGGTTAGGTAGTCGAAAAACAAATAATTCATGAAAATTTGGCTTATTAGGCAAATCAGGCCTTGCAAAGTAGGCTGAGAAGTGCGTTCTGGCTACTAGGTACGACATATATATATATATATATATATATATATATATATATATATATATATATATATATATATATATATATATATATAATATAATATATATATATATATATATATATATATATATATATATATATATATATATATATATATATTATTAAATATGACCGAAAAAGTAAGATTAATAATTCTAACACGAATTTTCTCAATCTTTCGTACATTACGCTTCACTGTTGGAGGTAAATAAAAAATCAATTCTCCAAAATTCATTTTTATTTCTAGTCTGACGCGACACGGGCGCGTTTCGTAAAACTTATTACATTTAAGTTTAAGAAATGTAATAAGTTTTACGAAACGCGCCCGTGTCGCGTCAGACTAGAAATAAAAATGAATTTTGGAGAATTTATTTTTGATTTACCTCCAACAGTGAAGCGTAATGTACGAAAGATTGAGAAAATTCGTGTTAGAATTATTAATCTTACTTTTTCGGTCATATTTAATAATATATGTCTACAGGAAAGACTGCTACCAAAATATACTAATATATATATATATATATATATATATATATATATATATATATATATATATATATATATATATATATATATATTAATGCATATTTACTATTTGTGCCTGCAGGAACGCGCTGCTAGCTCTTGGGCCCCACCTTTCTAACCGTCGTTTGTCCAATGTTCTGACTCCTGACCTATTTTTCATCTATCATATATACTACATATTCTCCTCCACCCCCCTTCCCCACTTCTCTACACACTCATCCTCAGAATGCAGCCCGTACCAGCTGTTTAACTCCATGGTACCAATTTACTGTTAGATGAACCAATGCATCAAGTGAAAGAATCTGCCCATTTGTTTCTGCCTCGATCGGAAATCGAACCCCGGCCCCTTTGGACTACGAACCCAGAGCGCTGTCCACTCAGCTGCGAGGACCTGTCAAAAGGGTGGAACGCTTCATGATTTTGTTCGTCATCCTTGAGAAGGGGCCAGGCTAATCTTCTCAGTTTCGTTCCAATTTTAGTAAATAATTTTAATAATTCATTGTTATGGGCAACCAGTGTTTATATACATTTTAGGCTTATATCGAGATCCCCTCCCCCCCCCCCAGTAAGGGTTAAATTATTGACCCTCCCCAGGATGCAACCTCACAACTAGCTAACTCCTAGGCCCAGGAATTAGCTTGTAAGGTTGTATCCTCACAACATTTACTTATTTACTACTAGGTGAACAGGTGTATTAGGTGATAGGAAATGCGCCCAACCATTTCAGTCCCGCCCGAAGCGTGTGTATACACTCTCACTAACTCAACTCATAGATAATGATACAGTGTAAATAAAGAAATTCCTTGGTAATCCAGGCCTCGTGGACCTTCTCGTTATTCTTCAGTCTCCCCTCTATTTGAAGGGGAGAGGGAACCCCGGTCTCTGTGGGCGGTCTCCTTCAGTCTTCATATTTACACTAATAAGTGATCAGACTTTCATCTACAGTGAGCTGACTCTCATAAGGAGCTGGAAGCTGCCATTCCAGGCCCTGAGAGGGGATTCACTGCGGTTGTTAGTGTTGGTATTTAGGCCTATATGCCTCTGGAGGCTTATTAAGGCCACCACAACAGCTTACTGACCAACCATCAAGTATAATTTAGTCCTGAATGTAGTCCAGGACAAAAGTAAACTCTCAGAGTGTATATGTGTATATACTCTGAGCGATATATACCCATCTGTGGCGATTTTTCTTTGTTGCGGGTATATTCCTAGGGGCAGCACCGGAATATCCCTGCAAAAAAAAGTTCGCATACCTTATTACTGAAATTTTACCCAAATTCCCAGTTTGGGGAAATTTACCCAGTTTAATAAGATGGATTTATACTTTTATTTTGCTTAACTGAAACTGAACGTGAATGCACATAAATGAAGTTGGAAATATAATTTTCTAAGGGAACATTTTTATGTTATAAAACGAAGATTTCTTAAATTATATCCAAATTGATTTCCAGTTCAAAAAATAAAATAGATATCTAAAATATTTTCCTTTAGTATTATTGATAAGCAAAACTGAAGGCGATTGCATATAATTGAAGTTGGAAATGTAGTAATTTTATATAAATATATAGCCATAATGAAAAAGAAAGATTTCTCAAATTTTACCGAAACTGACCTCCAGTGCTATTTTTGAACCAAAACACATCAAGAAAATTGTATCAGTCCTGAGCCATAACACATCAAGGACGTGGTTTTTATACTAGGATCATAATAGAACAGAAGGACAAAGATTCACGAATTCCTGACAGGAAGCCACCAACAGTGACTTGAACTGTAAACTAGCTTGGAGCCTTGAGATTTACCACAGCTCACGCTCCACCAGCCTTACCAAAACAAAACGCTCGAGGAAGGAATATTTACCTGCCTCAGACTTGTGGGATACTGTGTTTTTGAACAGTTGTTTTTGGGTTGATTTAACTACTGGACACGCTTGGACACTAGGTGGGTGGAGTGCTCAATGTATTTTTGAATAGTTTCATGCCAAATTAACTAGATGAACAAGATTATCTACCCAAGTGCGTTCACATCTTGTTCACTGTTGGAAGCAACAGTGAAAAAGTTGGATTCACCTGAGACGCTTTCCTCAAGACAGCTGTAAGACTGATCGAGCGTACCATGCTAAATTACATACATATAGTGGTGGAGCTGGCGACGGGACCTACATTATCTATGCTAGGCTACAAAATATGGCCACTTTGTACCCCTATTACCATTATTTTCCATTTTCAGTTAATTAGTGAACGTTGATGATGACTCGTGCGGAACCGGTCTCCTTCCTGCCCTGGTTATGATCAGCGCGGAAGATAAGAACGATCCCCATTCTGCCAGGAAACTGGTTTCCGTTGAGTGCATAATATTTTTCCAGCATTAGTGGATACCTGTTAGCCTAGCCTTAGGTTGTATTAGTTATGCATCTGAATTTTGTATTTTGGTAATATAACCTTAACCATTATTTTAATTGTGTAAAATATGACTTTATCTTGTTTTAAGTGCTTGGTTTTATTATATTAATATAGTTATATAAAATGTGGAGAAATAAACTTGGCATCCAACGTTGAATTAATTTTTTCCTTGCTGGTGCGTACAGCGAGCTGTTGACGTCATGTAAGAGGATGTGGGAGGTATTTCCACTTTATAACACACACATAAGCGTCATTATGAATTGAGGGCGTGAGTGTTAATTTGTGTCACCATGAAACTTGATACACGTACCTCTTCCGGTGTGGAACCCTCGTACCTGCATAATTATTTACCGAGACCGTTGAGGATGTGAGGGTGTGACTAAGGCAGCAGAGGTAGTAACGTTTTAATGCCCATCTATTACAAACAAATTACTGTTTTTAAGAAACATTTATCCACAACTTACTCCTAACAGATTGCTCTCATATTCGAATTAATATTTTATTTACCTGTATTGTTAATATTAATATTGTTCTGTTTTTACAAGGGAGGACAGTAGGGAGGGAAGATCGGGAATGTGATGACTAGGGAAAACAATTGGGGGGCAGAACGGGGAATGAGGTGAGAGATAGATTCAGGTACCACCGGGTACCTCAATTTGTGTATATCTATAAGTCTATAAGAAATAATGTCTTACGGGCTCACCATAGCCCGTGCTACATGGACATTTCGTTCTGAGTAGCTAAATCTAAAACAGCAACAACGAATGAATGTCTATTTGTTTGTTTTGTCTGTTTATCTGTCTGGTCCAAGGATGAAGGACAGATGCTTGGGCTAGACTCCCCCAACTTTGCTGGGGGGAATGGTCTAGGGTATGGACGACATAGTGTTCGAGGTTGGCCTAAGTTTAATAATTTAAGAAATGTATATATTTATGGAGAGACTCGTGCGATTTTCAGGAAGTCAGGTAAGAAATATCTGGTGTTTTCCCCCCAAAATTTAAATGCTTCGTAAAGGTTTTCTGAGAGACCCATAGAGTGGTTTCAGTGCTTAATAATAATAATACATTTTATGGGAGAAGGGGAAGGCTGGAGGGATAAGAGGCACAGGTTGGAGGCCAGATGAAGTGAAAGGGGGGGAAAGGAGAAAGGGTTGGAAGATGGGGAATAGGAGGAGGAAGGAGGAATGGGGGGATGCGAGGGAATAGAGGGAAGGGTTAGAGGGAGAGTGGATAGGATAGAAAGAGAAGAGGGGTGGAATGGTGAGTGGGGAGAGATAGACTACCCAGGGCACGGCCGACAAGCCCTTCTAGGATATATATATATATATATAAACTAGAATGTTTGTTCGAGGTTGGAGGCCACAAAGAGACAGACACAGCGATAGACAGACATATAGACAGAGGCAGGGGGGACAACGAGAGACGACATTCAGAGAGCTCTGGTTGCCAACCTGTTGCCAAAACAAACACAAAATGGTGTAAATTTGCCTAGAAACTGCCCAGTTCATGCGATGGGAACATGCTACCACACTTTGCACCTCTTGCTTGGTGTGATATTCTTAGACAATTGTTGAAAAATGTATTCAGGCATTCTAATAATCAAGAGCTCGTGCTAACATTATGAACTAAGGTACAATGAAATATGCTATTATCACTTAATTGCCAATTATATATATATATATATATATATATATATATATATATATATATATATATATATATATATATACATATATATATATATATATATATATATATATATATATATATACATACATATATATATATATATATATATATATATATATATATATATATATATATATATATATATATATATATATATATACTTCAGTAAACTAACGAGAATTAGTTGCTTTCGACTGTGTGCTTCTGTGTTGGTATATCCATTTCAGAGTTGATGCGTGTCAAATCATCAGGAAGCAACTAAGCACTTTACATCCACACTGCAAAATCAGAATCATCTTCATCAACTAAATGTTATTCACATTGTACCAAAAATGTAAGTTTGATTTTGACTGCTCTACGCCTGTTCAGTGCAGCCATTATTATAATTATTTATTTAAGTTCCTACGAATAAAGTTTATTAATGGTGATAGAAATATTAATTTCTATTCATCATTTTTATATAGGAATGTATTTAAATAAATTATTATATCATCTTTTTATAAGCTTAATTTTGTATTAGTTGTTCCTCAAAATCTCTCTACATCACTGATTTAAGACCTTCCTATATATAGTTCCCAACACAATTGGAATATATATTAATGACAGGGAGTCAGACTTATACAAAGGTTGTCATTTGCCTGCTGCTGTCTCACACCATACTTGCATCACAAGGGTCCCACTGGCAGGTCGATCTGAGTGGCTGCGACCAGGGTTTATGCGGGCAATTAATTTCAAGCCGCTAGCCTCCGACAAATGATTGTGCTCCGAGATTGTCTTTGTAATTCTCGCCTCTGTGTCGACCTCACCCTGAGATCGTTTCCCTTTTCCTATTCCACTGTCAGAGGGCTAGGCTTCGTGCGACATATAGCCGGTGTCATTTACAGAGTTCTACTCGTTAAAGATCTGGTGAATAGAATACTTTTGATTCTCGTTGTGGTCAGAATTATGACAGAAATATACATAGGGCTTCAAATGTCACATTGAGTTTGGAAAACATTTCGCCAAATACAGAAACTTTGAACCTGCAATATAGCGTAAGTTTAAGGGTTGGTACATGTTAATCTGCTTGGTCTGCGAGACAATTAGGTTCCACCTGCGTCTGGGTACAAGTGACAGGATGAACAGCCCATTGGGATTTCTTCCTATTGTGAATGCTGCCTGAGCTGTTACCGAGGTTTATTCACTTATGGGATGTGACGCTACCTAATATAAGGCTGGAATAACAGTGCCAGGCGTTAATCTAGAGTAACATTACCAGGCGAGGGGTCAAGAGTAACAGTTACAGGCGTGGGTCTAGAGTAAACAATACCAGTCAGGCGATGGGTCTAGGGACAGATGTTTAGAATAACGTGTTCTTGTTCTACCAAGACCTAGTAACGACGGAATATATATTGCATAGACAGCAAATAGTGTTGCAAATTATTGCCCAGAGGAAGTATTATTTGTATGATTTATGGTAGACTTCTTGATAGTAGGTGCAGTTTACTTGAAGGGGTTTGTCTTTCTGATGACTGCTGGTAAACTTCTCTCAGGTTGTATACGTCTTGACCATACACGAACTTAGATTTTTGTTATCATTCTTACCAATTATTATTATTATTTCAGTACTTTTATTATTATAATATGTGGTATTTATAATATTATCATTTATATTAATATAATCAACAACTTTAATTATTAGTACCATAATTTAAATAATTATTAGTATTTTTTTTATATATCACTTGTTATTTTGTCTTAAACCTAGAATACGTTCGTAATGACAAGTTTATAATTACTAGGTTACTTTTGGTTATCTAATGCTTTGTTTTATTGTTTGTCAGTTTGCTTTACTTTTGTCAATGCTGATTCTTATGTTTCATTTGTTGGTGTTGGATGATAAGTTGATTTATCTACGAACCAGACGACGTTAGAAAAAAAGGAGGGAGCGGGGAGATATGATAGCAGCATACAAAATACTTTGGGGGATTGACAGAGTGGAAACAGACAAAATGTTCACACGGAATACTTACAGAACACGGGGACATGGGTGGAAGCTGGAAATTCAGATGAGTAATAGAGATGTTAGAAAGTTTTCTTTTACCGTGAGAGTAGTGGGAACATGGAATGAACTGTAGGAGCATAAAACTAGGTATGATAGAGAAGTGGGACAGGAGTCATTGCTTTAAACAACCGAAGGCTAGAAAGGCGCGATCCAAGAGCTAACGCTCGATCCTGCAGGCACAAATAGGTGAGTACAAATAGGAATACACACACACATGTTCGCAGGATGCAACCCGTAGCAGCTGTCTAACTCCCAGGTACCTATTTAATAATAGGTGAACAGAGGCAACAGGTGAAATAAACTGTATCCGTTTGTTTCTGCTTGGGCTGGAAATCGAACGGGGGCCCTTTGGACAACGACTCTAAGAGTGCTTGTATAAATGAGTATTTTTAAATCTATGTTTACATTTGACACCATGTATAATTCAAACTTTAATAATAAATATCATTTTAAGAGCATTAACTGCATAGATTCTCTGTGTAAAGTCAGAAACAAGAAAGACAACCTTAACAAGCATTCAGTTTGTCTTTGTGTCCTTGTTTCACGCAGCTAGTTGCTATGCCCTTATTTCGCGGAACTGGCATCTGTGCCGTTGTTTCAGGGATCCTATATATCTGCCCTTGATTGGCGAAGCCTGTATATGATCCCTTGTAGCACACCATTCTCGAGTACAAGAAGGAATTATTATAAGAGAGATACATCGAAAACTAAATAGCGTTGCACTGAAGTGAAAGCCTAACCTACGAGATAGTCTCATATCTATAACCTTACGGCCCAATCGAACTGGCCATTTAACCTGATCATTAAATTACACAAATCACCGGCACACCTCAGCTATTAATTACGCCCGCTGGACTCTGGACGACCGTGGCCAGGCGCGTACAATAATCATTAACCATAACTCCTTGTTCCCTTCACAGGCATTGTGTGGTGTGCGTCGTTATATTTCATTACCCATAAAGCCCATTCTCGCCCGGAGTTAAAGCATCCGTTAATTGCCTGATTATACAAACAGATATATGGATATTATGTTGAATATATCCACGCTACTATTTTAACCTGAGTAGACGCTGGAATGGGTGTAGGGAGTGAGGGCTGTGTGTTCACGGTATTGATCAAGAGTGACGGGTGCAGGGAGAGAGACCTGAAGTGTGTTCACATTATTGCAATACTGATAAAGAGTGTCATCTGTCCCCTCCTAGTTAGGTCGAGGATTAAGGTAAAAGAAGAAAGGTTAATGTTAAATAGTAACAATAAAATAACAAAATACAGTATAATAATAAAAAATATAGATTTCCAGAAGTTGATTCCAAATTCATAGGCTTTGCAGAGAGGTGAAGTATTTAACACCACCTCTCTCATATCAGATTTAACATGTTTACGGACTTATCTA
>NC_091235.1:22095076-22155076 GCF_040958095.1 Procambarus clarkii | reverse complement strand
ATTTTTGGACTTATGTAATGCATACGAGCGAAAAGCGACGTTCTTTGTAGGGGTACAGGTTGAATTTTTAACAAATTGAGCTTAAGGCCACCACAAGACCATGCTGACCAATAGCAACTTATGTAGACTCAGTGTAGGTGTACCAAGAAGCGAAGTATACACCTTTGGGTGTGTATATTCTGTTGTGTGGGTGGGTAATTTTGGTTTGATGTTAGGCTTAAGGCCTATCTACCTCTAGAGTGTTATTATGGGCCACTCAAGAGCTTATATATCAACGTTTACGACTACATAATACAGTAAGAAGCGGAATACACCCGTTTTTATATACTCTATATTCCTGTGCCCGGAGCAGATGGTGTTCTTCGCTTGGTGTTGGGCTTAAGAGTTATTAACCTCAACGGTCATTAAGGACACCACATAAGCTTACTGCCTACCCAGCAATAATACTTTGGTTCAGTACAGGTCTAAAGTTAACCGAGTAACAGGATGGATTTTTGTTTCATAATTGGTCAAGTTCTCAGAATTAAAGGTCTATCAACTTCTGGAGTTAGTAACTAAGACACTAAAGTAAGCTCACTGACCAACCAGCAGGTATAAGATAGTAACTCTAAAGTCAGAACTTAAGAAATTAATTTGAGAACTACTCAAATGTATATTAACAAAGAAATATATATATATATATATATATATATATATTATATATATATATATATATCCATCAAAATATTACCTTGAATTAGAAGTAGGGTTTAGATTGGTTACTGAGGTGGTGGAGGAAGACATGAGTGTGAAGAACAGAGACCCAAAAGAAAAGCGTCTGAATTTGGAATTAAAGAGAAAGGAAATTGTGAGGGAGTAGGAGGGGGAGAAGGAAAACAGGAAGAAAAGAACTGAGGAGTGGGGGACGAATGGAGGGGAAAGAATAATGGGCAGAGTGATGGAAGTATTGCTGGAGGGGGAATTCTTTCAAATGTCTCAAACAGTCTTGTGGGAAATTTCTGACACACACAAACCGCGCCTGCGCATGCGTCTGTAAGCGTTGTATAAGTCGTCGAGGGCCTTATTGTGTTCATTTTTGGCAAGTCTTTTGTGCCACACCTGATGGCTGAAATATGCTGTCTGTTTTCTTCTCATTTGCTTTTTCAATCACTTGCTTATCTCTCTCTGTTTACTATATGTCTTTCAAGATCTTTTTTTATTAGTATGTCATCAGTTTCTGTCATACACACGCCACCCAACAGCTCAATGTTCAATTAATGTTCAATTGAGCTGAACATTGAACTCAATGCAAGTTCAATGTTCGCAAGCACAACCAGGTGAGCACAACTTCATGTATACACACACACACACACACACACACACACACACATTGCCAAAAAGTCTTTGATATAGTATAGGAGTCAGAGAGTAGCAGTAAGAGACGAGAAGTCGGAATGGCGTAGGGTAACAAGCGGAGTGCCTCAAGGGACGGTGACTTAAACAAGCTGCAGCGGTGGTCAGAGAAATGGAAATTGGAGCTCAACACGAGGAAGTGTAAGTGGGACATAAAAGTGATGTAAATGGGAACAGATGCCAGGAGACCAAAAGGGCAGTGCATGATGACGGAAGACTACTACTTCCCGATAACGACTAGAGAAAAGATCCGGGAGTGGACATAACACCAAACCTATCTCCGAAGGCTCATATAAATAGGATAACGACAGCAGTATACTCTATACTAGCAAAAGTCAGAATATAATTTAGGAACCCAAATATGGAGGAACTTAGATCCCTGTACACCACCTACATGAGACCAGTTTTCGAGTATGCCGCCCCATCTATAAAAAAAAAAAAACATGTAAGGAAACTCAAAAAAAGGTTCAGAAGATGGCTGCGAGGCTTGTCACACAACTGCGGGGGGATGGGCTATGAAGAAAGGCGTAAAGAACTAAACCTGATGAAGCTAGAAAAAGGAGATTGATAGGGACATGATAGAGAAGTATAAAGGGGGGACTTAGGGGGGACTGACAAAGTGGAAAAAGAGGAAACGTTCACAATGAATTCCAATAGAAGTAAATGGCATGAATAGAAGTTTGAGACTTCGATAAGTCATAGAGATGCTAGAAAGTTTTCTTTTAGAGTAAGAGTTGTGGGAAAATGGAATGAACTAAAGAAGCAGGTTGGAGAAGCAACCTCCATTCATAATTTTAAATGTAGATATGATGGGGAAATAGGTTCGGAGTCATTACATTAGAAACCAGCAGCTAGACAATCGGGTTCCAAGAGCTATTGATCGATCCTGCAGGCACAAATAGGTGTGTGCACACAAACACGCGCGCGCACACACATTGAGGCTGTATGTGTGTTTTAGGGGGCATGATGGCTGAGTGGACAGCGCTCGGGATTTATATTATCCCATAGCTCCCAACTATGGAAGTTGGACCGAACCGAACCTAACCCAGACATGGAAATTAGTTGTTGCATATTAGAATGATTTTCTTTAACGTTAATATCGTTATTAATATTGTTTTAATAAAAATAATAATTTAATGTATATATAAGATCAAGGTCAATGTAATTATGTACATTTTGATGACACCAGACAGTCTTTATCTCTGGAATATGTAGAAATTTGTTTGGGTTCGTACAAATATTCTACATATGACATAAAAAAATAAGATAGTTATATTCTTACTACTGACCAACAACCTCTTTAATAAAATGGTAAAATCGTTTCGTTGAGGCACCCTGCACCAGCTCGCAGCGAACAGAAAAACACACAAGAAAACGAAAATATCCATCAAATGTCTTGAGGTTATGGTGTTTGTTTTCGAGCAGGGACACCCTACGTGTTTACTTATGACCGTGACATGTGCCCTTGTAGTGCCGGACAACCTTCCTGTCAGTTCCTCAGCTGCCCACCATTCCTCACCTCACCTGACTACCAAGAAAAAGGATCTTATCTAGAGATGATTTCGGGGCTTAACGTCTTCGCGGCCCGATCCTCTACCAGGTTTCCTTATGTTACACCTCCCCAGGAAGCAGCCCATAGTAACTGTCTTAACTCCCAGGTGTTACGTACCCTTATAAGATACGTAAGTGAATATATTAATATGTACATTTATAATTGTATGTAAATTACAAGCATGTATATTATTATACTTATGTTCTATACAAATGCACATTCATGTTACAGTGTTGGCGTTAGGCCCAGCGTATCGTGGGAATGATTGTTTATTTCTTTGTGTGATCAGTTTTCCCACGGGAACTAATAATTTATATGTGATCATAAGTGGGTAACAGTGAAATAATAATTGAGTGAACTGTATCTGGCAAATTGTCGTGGGATCGTCCGTTGCTGGGGTGTGCATGCCATTATGCTATTCTGTATGCATATTTTAATTACTATGTAAAGAACTATTACCTTTTGTTTGTGTATATCAAAATGTACTAATTATTCCTTAAGTTAGTTTAAGATTACTCTTGTCACAATGTAGTGCTCCATTGTTGAAATATTAATAATTGTAACTTTGGCAATTTATTCGCGGGGCGAGGCAATCTGTTTTGATTCTCGCGTGATCTTGTTGAGTAACTGAGCAGAAGCCAGGGAGAGAACAACATTTTGGAGATAAGTCATTCTTTTGTTCTATAATAGCCATACTTATATATTATTAATTTAATGTCTGGAAGTACAGTGATATTTTTAATGTGATATATATTGTGACCATATAATCATCTGTTTTGCCTTTGAGATTTATTTAATATAATATTATATATGTATCTTAGTCTTTATTCTTCAGTCCTTTGAAGATTCTATTTTATGCTCAGTACCTGTCAAGGGGTTATACTGGTGATTCGCTATTGAGAACAGCAGTTGTGTCGTATCCCTAGACTTATTAAAGTTGGCTGCTGTAGGATCACGAGCCTTAACGTACGATAGGTAACAAAGAGTTATGGGGGCCTGTGCCGGGAAATATTGTCCCACTTTAACTTAACTATGCTAATCTAACCTTGCCTTCCTAGGTACCAGTGTCAAGTGTCTCTGTGTGTTTATTAAGAACTATTCCATGTGCCAAGCAAGCCTTCCTGTGTGTCAAGTAACAACGTTTCACGATTTTGAGGTAAGTCATCCTATATATTTTGTTTGTGCAGTGAGGCCAAGCGAATTTTCAGTGTGGTGACAATTTTACAGTGAAGTGTAGTGCAGTGCCATTGTGTTTAATTATTGTTGTGAATTAAGTGCCAAGTGTTAGTAACGATGGAGGAGAAAGTTGCAGCGTTGGTGGCTCACCCAGACTTTGAAGGGATTCAGAACCTTAAAAAGACTGAGTTAATACAAATGGCAAATCATTTGGATTTGACCGCCAGCAATAGAATGGTTAAAGCCCAAATATTGAAAGTCATTGTGACGCATTTTGTTGAGAATGGGGATTTAGATGAAGAAATTCTAGAGGAGTTAAGAGAGGAGTCGAGTGATCAGATGACGTTAAAGCGTCTTGAGTTAGAAGCTCGCCAATTAGAGCTTGAAGCTCAAAAAGAACAGAAAATATTAGAGGCTGAAGCTCGTCAAAGAGAGATTGAAGCTCAACAGCAACAGCAAATATTAGAGGCTGAAGCTCAGCAAAGGGAGCTGGAGACTAGGCGTTTAGAAATTGCGGCACAAAACCAGAGAGGTTTAATTGAGTTGCAACTTGAAGCCACAAAGAAGCAACAAGCCGAGGAACAAACTAGGCAATTAGAGATTCAACAACAAATGGCTGACACTAACTTAAGGCTTGAAACACAGCGTATGGCAGCTGGGCATGGAAATACTAGTAATGTTTCAACAAATAGTGATAATAATCCCATCAGGATGAATAAGTATATAGAGTTGCCCAAGTTCAATGAGGAAGATCCTGAGGTTTTCTTTGCACATTTTAATAAAATTGCCATCAGTATGAACTGGCCAAGGGATCAGTGGGTAGCCATTATGCAGTCTCAATTCAAGGGGCGTAGTCAGGAGGTTTTCACATCCTTACCTGACTCTCATAGTTTTGATTATGACTTTGTAAAGAAAAGCATCCTCAATGCATACCAACTAAATCCAGAGGCACACAGGCAAAAGTTCAGGAACCTAAGGAGAATCAAGGATCAAACAATAGCAGATTTTACTCGTCAGAAGACGAATTTTTGCAACAGATGGTTAAAGTCACTTGCAGTCACTGATTTTGATGCTCTAAAGAATCTTCTCATAGTGGAAGAAGTATTGTCCTGTCTTCCAGACCAGTTGTCTACTTTTATGGCGGAACAAAAGAATGTAACCGATATTGATGAGCTGTCAAAGCTCGCGGATGAGCATGAGTTGCTGACTAAGGCCCCGTTTACGGCCACTTCACCTAAGTCTAGTCGTAGAGTAAATTTTAATGCTCACCGTACTCCTTATCAGTATAAGTCTCCTCCTGGTGCGACAGTTACTCCCGTGAACTCTTCTCTTACTAACCCTAAGATGGTTACTCCATTGCCAGGATCATCTAAGCCTAGTAATGCTAATTCTAAACCGGCAGTTGGTTATACCAGTGTGTCCACTGTCAAACATTGTACCCATTGTAAGAGAAGGGGGCATGTGATTTCTTCATGTTTTAGTTTGCATCCTGAACTCCGACCAACTGGTCTTATTATGAGTAAAGGAGTGCAACCTATTAATTCTTCATGTATTACAGTCAGTCCCAATTGGATGGCTGAATTCAAACCCTATATGTCCACAGGTACCTTATTATGTACTAATGGTAGACATAAGACTGTTCAATTACTCCGTGATACTGGAGCTTCACAGTCTCTTATTACCCAGAAGGTACTTGATGATGTTGACACCCGAGATCTGGGTGAAGTTGTGCTTCTCCAGGGTATTGCCGGTAGTGTGCAACCAGTGTCCTTATTGCAAGTTAACCTTGATTCTAAATATACTTCAGGATGGTGTAATGTTGGTGTAAGTAAACAACTGCCCATTCCTGGGGTAGACATTATTCTAGGTAATGATTTTGGCAACCAAATGGTTGTAGGGCCCAAGTGTCCCATCATGTTAACTAAACCCCATAATATATTAGCTCAACCGGAAGCAGATGATGATATTATTTACCCTGCTTGTGTTGTTACTAGATCAATGGGAAAAACAGGTGAGAGTAATCCTGTCTTCACTAAGGTTGCTGATCCCAAGACCAGGACCCCTTCAGTAAAGGAGTGGGAGGTGGATCTTGAGGATTCTTTTATGACTCGACTGGATGATGAGAGTGAGGTCGTAGTAGAAGCCCCGCCGAACCTAAATCACAAGGAAAGTGAAGGTGAGGAGGCTGAACTATCTGTACCTTGCCCGCTTGTCTCCAGTGCGCCAGTTGTCGAGAGTGAGGCCGAAGTAGCTATGACTCCATTTTATTCCGATCAATCGGGAAAAGAGATCAAGCTACTAGGTTCTTGCCCGCTCGCTGCTGAGTCTGAGTCATTGCCCTTAAGTGTTGTACAGACTACTGATCCTAGTTTAAGTAAGTGTATTTCTGAGGCTCCTGATAATATTGATGCATTGGAGGAAGGGACGGGTTTCTTCTTCAAGGATCGACTTCTGATGAGAAGGTGGAGACCCAAGGGAACTCCCTCTTCAGAGGATTGTGAGATTAGAACCCAACTCGTTGTCCCCAATGATTATCGTAGGCAGGTCCTGCAGGCTGCACATGATGACCCCATGGGAGGTCATCAAGGTATCACGAATATGTACCATAAGATAAGTAAATATTTTTTCTGGCCAAAGTTAAAGAAAGACGTGGTCAGATACTGTCATAACTGTATACCCTGTCAAATTGTTGGTAAACCAAATCAATCTGTACCTAGAGCACCATTGCAACCTATTGTAGTTCCTGATGAACCATTTACTCATGTTGTAATTGATTGTGTGGGTCCTTTACCTAAGACTAAATCGGGTAACATGTTTTTGTTCACTCTCATGTGTATGACTACTAGATTTCCTGAAGCTTATGCTCTACGGAATACCAAGGCTCATAATCTCATCAAGTGTCTTGAAAGATTCTTTTCGTTGTTTGGAATGCCTAGAGTTATTCAGAGTGATAATGGGGGAAATTTTGTTTCTAAAGTTTTCAGAACTTTTTGCGAATCCCGAGGGATTCGGCACAAATTGTCCAGTCCATATCATCCACAAAGCCAAGGTGGACTTGAACGTTTCCACCAGACTTTGAAACAAATGCTGAAGACAACCGGAGAAACTCATCCACGTAATTGGGATGAGAATCTCCCCTTTGTGTTGTTTGCTGCTAGAGAAGGGCTACAAGAGTCATTGGGCTGTTCACCCTTTGAACTAGTGTTTGGTCACCAAGTAAGAGGTCCTCTTAAAATGCTACAAGAAAAGTTGTTGGGAGATGTCTCTGTTCATCAGAGCGGATTGTACTTGAGCGAGGTCAAGGCTAAGTTGTGTCGGGCTCGTGAGTTGGCGAAAGAACATCTGGGAAGGACTCAACAAGCCATGAAAGTACGATATGACAAGAAGTTCAAGGCTAAGCTAAGGTCGTTTGATGTCGGAGATTTGGTGTTGGTGTTGAAACCTCGTATGGGGACTTCCATGTCCCATAAGTTCGCAGGACCCTACCAAGTGGTAGACAAGGTGGGAGACCTAACTTATAAACTAATTAACCCTAATCTTTCAGAACCCCAAATGACTGTGCACATTAACAGATTAAAAGCTTATGTTGGACCTGGTGTAGTAGCTTGTTTTAGTCGGGAAGAGTTACCACCTGAGGATAATTGTAGTGAGGGACATGTTGTTAATATCCCACTTCTCAGTTCCAGTTCCAATGGCAGGGAGATGCTATGTCATTTACAGGAGGAACAACGTGATGAGTTCCAGGTTCTGCTGGACAACCATACATCTCTGTTTGGGGAGGTTCCTACCCAGACCCACCTCATCACACACGACATTCAGCTCCTGGACAGCACCCCCATTCGACAACATCCGTACCGAGTGAATCCCGAAAAGAGGAAAATTATGCAAGCAGAAGTGGAATATCTGCTCCAGCATGATTTCATTCGGCCAAGTCAAAGTACTTGGAGCTCTCCGTGTTTGTTAGTGCCAAAACCGGATGGAACCTGGAGATTGTGCGTGGATTACAGGAAACTGAACAAGAACACGACAGTGGACGTTTTTCCTTTACCCTTGTTGGAAGAATGTATAGAGTCCATAGGTCATGCCGAATATGTAAGTAAGCTTGATTTGTCAAAAGGGTATTATCAAATTCCATTAACAGAGTATGCTAGAGAGGTTACTGCTTTTGTTACACCTGATGGTGCGTATGAATTTAATGTCATGCCATTCGGGTTGAGAAATGCACCTGCTACTTTTCAAAGACTTATGAATTTCTTACTCAAGGATGTGCCAGATTGTAGGGCCTACCTTGATGACATTGTTTTGTACAGTAAGAATTGGGCCGATCATCTCTTAGGCCTTAAGAACTTGCTTACAGTGTTGGAAAACGCAAAGTTAACCATAAATATGAATAAGTGTAGTTGGGCAAAAGGTACGATAACTTATCTTGGCCACGAGGTGGGACAAGGTAAGATTATCCCCTTACAAGATAAGATTCAAGCCATTGTGGACTACCCAGTGTTGACCAATAAGAAAGGAGTCCAACGGTTTATTGGTATGTGTGCATACTATAGGCGTTATTGTAGGAATTTTTCAACAGTAGCTGCTCCTTTGACAAACTTGTTACGCAAGCAAGTAAAGTTTCAGTGGACACAAGATTGTCAGAATGCTTTTCAGAACCTAAAGGGCATATTGTCCACCTCACCTATTCTTGCTAGTCCCCAATTTGATAAACCATTTATATTACACATTGATGCGTCAGATGTTGGGATAGGTGCTGTGCTTATTCAAGTTGGTTTAGACCAGATTGAGCATCCTGTGTATTACTATTCCAGAAAATTTAATGCAGCTCAGAGAAATTATTCCGTGGTAGAAAAGGAGGCGTTGGGTCTTATATTGTCAATCAAGAAGTTTGAGATTTACTTATCAGGAAATAAAGTGTTAGTATTTACAGACCACAACCCCCTTATCTTTATAAATATGATGAAAGTCAAGAACCAACGAATTCTGCGCTGGTCATTGTTTTTGCAGGAATTTAATGTAGAAATCAAACATATTCCAGGCAGACAAAATGTTATTGCTGATGCTTTGTCAAGAAGTTTTGATGTACCATAAATGAAATGTTTCTTTTTACCTAACATTTTTACTTCTGAAAAAATGCCATTGATCTTCAATCCATTGCATTTTTTTTCTTGGAGGTGGAAGTGTTACGTACCCTTATAAGATACGTAAGTGAATATATTAATATGTACATTTATAATTGTATGTAAATTACAAGCATGTATATTATTATACTTATGTTCTATACAAATGCACATTCATGTTACAGTGTTGGCGTTAGGCCCAGCGTATCGTGGGAATGATTGTTTATTTCTTTGTGTGATCAGTTTTCCCACGGGAACTAATAATTTATATGTGATCATAAGTGGGTAACAGTGAAATAATAATTGAGTGAACTGTATCTGGCAAATTGTCGTGGGATCGTCCGTTGCTGGGGTGTGCATGCCATTATGCTATTCTGTATGCATATTTTAATTACTATGTAAAGAACTATTACCTTTTGTTTGTGTATATCAAAATGTACTAATTATTCCTTAAGTTAGTTTAAGATTACTCTTGTCACAATGTAGTGCTCCATTGTTGAAATATTAATAATTGTAACTTTGGCAATTTATTCGCGGGGCGAGGCAATCTGTTTTGATTCTCGCGTGATCTTGTTGAGTAACTGAGCAGAAGCCAGGGAGAGAACAACATTTTGGAGATAAGTCATTCTTTTGTTCTATAATAGCCATACTTATATATTATTAATTTAATGTCTGGAAGTACAGTGATATTTTTAATGTGATATATATTGTGACCATATAATCATCTGTTTTGCCTTTGAGATTTATTTAATATAATATTATATATGTATCTTAGTCTTTATTCTTCAGTCCTTTGAAGATTCTATTTTATGCTCAGTACCTGTCAAGGGGTTATACTGGTGATTCGCTATTGAGAACAGCAGTTGTGTCGTATCCCTAGACTTATTAAAGTTGGCTGCTGTAGGATCACGAGCCTTAACGTACGATAGGTAACACCAGGTACCTATTTACTGCTAGGTAATAGGGGTCTCAGGATGAAAGAAACATTTTGCCCATTTGTCTGCCACCACCGGGGATCGAATCCGAAACGCTGTCCATTCAGCTGTCAGGCGACAGGATGTATTAAATAGAAAGTTATTTTGTAGTAATGATTTAATTCCGCTAGTTTAATATTGTGCTACAGGACTAGTATCCGTGCTAGTTGATCAGTAAGATAATTTAATAGTCTATGTAATATTTGACAGTTGGTAGGTTTACAAGCCTAGCGCCCAATCCATCTGGAGGTCTGAAACCCGTATGAATATTCATTAATCAAAAACTAATTGACAGTAAACACTTCTGTGTCCTTAATAACCCCCAAAACCATTACCAGGAATATATACACCGAGTGGTATACCCAACTTCTCGGTGTATATACACTGAGTTCGTTTTAATCCTGGACTATGTTGGGGGGCCTGTCAGCTGAGTGCACAGCGCTTCGGATTCGTAGTCCTGAAGTTCCGGGTTCGAGTCCCGGCGGAGGCGGAAACAAATGGGCATAGTTTCTTTCACCCTGATGCCCCTGTTACTTAGCAGTAAATAGGTATCTGGGAGTTAGACAGCTGCTACGGCTACTTCCTGGGGGGTGTGTAACAAAAAGGAACCCTAGTCGACGACCGGGCCGCGGGGACGCTAAGCCTCGAAATCATTTCAAGATAACCTCAAGAGAAGGATCAAAATATACCTGCTGGTTGGGCAGTAAGCACTTGTGTGGCCTTAATAGCCCTCCCGCGGATATTACGCCTTAAGCCCAACACCAAACCAACCCATAAAAATATACAGGTCAACCCGTGCAAAAACACTCATTTTAATCCCTGCGACGCTATGGTGATAGAGCCATGATAAATTTTATCCTGTCTGAGGTTGGAGTCCTGGTCTTATAGAACCCATGTATGGGTGGTATAGTGGTGGAAATATAATTGCCTGACCATTTTTAAGTTGTATGGCTTAATTTAGAGGTATATTTTAAGATTATGGACCTTAACATGCGGTACGATAAGGATGAAAATGTGAATCAGGACTGTTTGTTGGGCTCCGCGTCCACATGCAAATACGAAACCTCTGGATTAAGGGCGGGGCGAGTCTCACAAATTTATGATGTATTTGTGTCCTGAACCCAGGCTGCCGAGGCCGTTTGGGTCATGTGTTATGCATAGCGATCATCTTACAGCCTCGCTGTGTTGGCCGAGGAGGCCATGTGTGTGGACTCACCTACATGTGCTTATAGGATGTATAGCTTCTGATCCTAAGCCCCGCCTTTTACATACAGCTGTTGCAAAGTGAGTAATATGTTGTCGCATTTGTTTTCAGACCATTTATATAATTTGCTTCAATTGCAACTCATGTCAGTTATATTTCTTTGTGCTGAAACTAGCGTTTCCTGACTTCCTAGTGGCTCATTTTGTTTAAAATTTCCATCGATGATGCCTTGTGCTACTATTTTTCCTTTGTCAACTTTGTCGATTACTCTCAAAACTGAATGTTGTTAGTGTACTCACCTAATTGTGCTTGCGGGGGTTGAGCTCTGGCTCTTTGGTCCAGCCTCTCAACTATGTGTGATTACAGTGTGTGTAATGACCTATGTGTGCTGCCTGAGCGAGCCTCAGCTCCAGGTACCCGCATATTACATTGGCTCCCGATTTTCTTGCTTCTCTTCATAACTATTATGTTTTAAATGCTACCTTGTTGTGCTTGTAAGAGACGGTCCTGCTTTCAATTGATTGATTGAATCAACTGATTTTTAATTCCTTGTAATACATGCCCTTGAGCTCTGGTACAAGCCTGATGTCATACCTCTGGTCCTTCATCAGTTTTATTTTGTATTTAAAGAGATAAGAAAACTCTCGCACTGCATATTCCAGAACCGGTGTGACGTATGTGATAATCAGTGTCTTGCATCTATATTTGTACATTATGAAATATAGCATGTGAACCGAATGTAATTAATAGAAAACTAGAATTATTGAAAATGAACACTTTCTATGACTAATGACCACTGGAATCAATGTTATATACGCTAGAATAGAGTAAAATAACGTAAGATTTTAAGGGTTGACAATGTTAATCTTCTTGTTTGAGGCACTGTTCAATTGAGGCAGTTAAACAAGTCCCAGCTGTGTCTGGGTACAAGTGACAGGATGAATAACCCAGCGGGTTTTCTTTCTGTTGGGGAGTGTTGTACATGCTGCTATGGCGGTGTGTCCACTCCCAGGATGACTGGCGCTGCCCAATAAACTCTCCCCTCGGGGCAAAATTAAACAAAATATTTTAGAGTCGTACGCTTATAGTTAGGGGAAAATAAAACATTCATACCTGACGCTAGTGTAAAATCGTGGAACCGGGCTATGTAAACCAGACAGATTGAACTCTGAGTACCAACCATCACGCCCCAAGAGACGGCTCTCCTGCTGGGTAAGACCTGTCGCCAGAATTATCACTGTTTTCCTTCACCATTCCTCCGGATCACCTAACACCGGAAGAACCGGACAAAGGGAAGAATGTGTGACCGCTACTGGTTCTCTACACCCTTCCATCTCCCCCCCCCCTACACCCACCACCACCACCATCGTGTATCTGTCTCTCTGGAGAGAAGACTAAGCTTCCTTCCCTATACGTGTCGGGTTGAAGGATGGAAGGTGGAAAAGGAGAGAAAAGTTTTACAGCACAAATGGGACTAGGGAGCGGAGGTTACCAGGAGGGATAGAATAAAGCACTTGATTAGGTTAGGTGAAAACTAGATAGTTGAGGATATGGATAGCTAGGTGAAGAGAGATAGAGGCAGGTGAGGAGAAGGATAGATATTTGATAAGAATAGGTGGAGATAAAGGAAAAAGAAGGGGTAGCGAGAAGAGGAGAAAATAACTCAATAATACTCAAAACATTAACCCGTCACAGCCCATAAATAGTAACGTAAATGCAAAAGCTTGCAATGAAACACACATCAAAATAATAATAAAAATTACCCTTAAACTTAACAAATTAACAATTGGCAGAAAACTGTATTAAATTTGCACCTTTCATTAAGCCTATAATTTATTACGACACTTGCACACGTATACAGCCTTCATGTAAAACATTTTTATGAAAACAATTCCTCTTTTTATCAATATATCGTAAAAAATAATGAAACCTTAATTGGATAGTGTTCATCCACTCTGTTCTAAAGATTTACGATGAAATATTTTAATACGAAAAATGAATGACAATATATTCCCCGGCAACAGCGGTTGTTCATTCCAATTATATTGACAATAATGGCTATTACAGGCAGGTTTAAGACATTTATCATAAGTTTCTAGAGGGGTTCAAACCTGCATGAATTGCAACCAGGCCAGCAAGCCCTGTCCTCAAAACACCGTGAAAAAAGGCCCCATTGGTTCACTCGTTAATATTTTGTTTACAATTTTACCCCGAAGAGCAAGTTTATTGAGCAGCGTCAGTTATCATGTGAGCGAACATTCCGCCATAGCAGCGTGAATAACACTCCCCAGTAGGAAGAAAACCCGCTGGGTTGTTCATCCTGTCACTTGTACGCAGAGACAGCTGGGACTTGCTTAACTGTCTCAAGTCAAACACAAAGATAAATATTTACCAACCCCTAAACTTACGTTATCTTGCGGGTACAAAGTAGAGGATTTTTTTTAAGATTATATTTTATAAAAAAGTAATGATTTTCTAATTCAAACCAAGTTCGATTTATTATTTAACTCATAATTCAAACATTCCGATTCTCAATGGGTATTTGTATACGTAGTCATGTACAATAAAGTTCACAATCATATAGGGATGGTAGGAGAAACAAATACTCAAAAAATCAAGGACAAATGACAAATTTTCTCTGAATGCCCCCTATTTGCTTCTACGAGGCTATGGGTCCCCCACAGCTGCACCATAAGTGGTACCCCCGCACACACCCACTTATATAAATATATTTATATAGTTCGTTTGATGTGAAAAAATTATAATAAGTTTAGAAACTGAATATAATCTTTCCCACGTCTCCGTTCACAAGGCGAGTATCCATCACAATGTCCTGAAGAGAAAACAATACAAGCCACACAAGGAGCTCCAACCAGCCCTAGAAAAACAAAACTCTTCCAGCCGACCACATTTCCAGACATTATGATTTGTTAGCATGAAAATCCTATCCCCCTGGTAAAGCTTTATTTTAATCCTCTTGTGCCCTAACTCCCATTTAATTTTACTTAGTAACCACTTTGTGAGATTATACAAATTTATACTAAAATTTAATACATTTTTCTCACTTCACACAATGTGCACCAAGCATACTTATTTTAAGTTACTGCGGAGACTACGTTAGGTATACGAAAACAGTTTAATATTATTCCAGTAAATATATGTTTCCTTAGCGGGCGGGTAGCGCACCCTGTAGTGTGGCTTTACCAGCCAGGAGGCGGGGCTCGGGAAGGTTGCCCAAAAGTGCCTCTGTGTAAACTCCTCGCTGACACTTAGTGTAAATCACGTAAACAACTTGAACTTTTCGCAATTTATGCCTCTGTGAATCAGGAGATAAGCGTCTAGTGATGATTCATGGCAGCGCTCGTGGGATCTCTACCACCAGCTGTGATATATGGAGGCGAAATGAGCAGTACACGCGCACTCATAGGGGGTGATTTTCATACAGTTCATCTGTATGCGTTTGAATCCTCTCCATAAAGCGTGTTAGCATTTCACTTATTTATTAGGCACCCCATACCCATCCCGTGGGCGGTGGTGGAAAGGGTCACAGAGGGTGTTAGCATGAGTCTGGGTGAGTACTCCCTTAAATGTTCCTGAAGAGTCGAGCGCTATCTTCAGCTGTCGATTGTCTAATGCAGAGATCATCTGTCCTTTGTGACAGTGAATACCAGAATAATCTTCACTCTAGTAAGGCATAATTGAATTCCTCATATTAGGCAAAATTGTAATTATTTTTTGCCAATAAAGATTTGAATAATAATAAGTGACACTTAACCCTCCCTTTTCCTCTCACATATGCTTTTGTATTAACTTTTTAATAAAAGTATTAGCTTTTTTCTGTGTATATCTTTAGTCTATTCCACTTGCACATTACTCTTGAACTACACAGTATATTTCAAACACAATAGTGTCTCGGTCGTATATTATTCATCATGTTTCCTCACTCAATTTCTTGATTTACTTATTAAATTTCTTCCAATGAGTCGTTATAGTGCGTGTACTCAAGCAATAGTTCTTGCAGGGAGTTGAACTTCGGCTCTTTGGTCCCGCCTCTCAACTGTGGGCCTGTTCCATTCACCTGGACTGTATGGGTCTCGAACCGTGGACCCCACGCAATAACATTGTTGGTGGAGATGGCTTCTACTACATCCTCGAGTCGATGGAGGTTATCTTGAGGTTATCTTGAGATGATTTCGGGATGAATAAAGTATTAGTTCATTCCGATATTCTTCTACATTTACGCTAATAGAGAATTTTTTGGCATCTTGATGGTTCATCTCTTTTCTAGCTTCCATCCTTGCCTCTTCGTGCTATTGATATTCAATGTAAATATTTCAGCCTTTTCCACCATATAAATTCTGCACGATATATTATCTCTCTCTCATCTGATTTTTAACGTCGTTAAGTCTAGCTACTTCAACTTTTATTCCAATACCATCTCACGTAGCTCGTTGCAAACTTCTATACTTTTTCAAGTCTCATTATTTGTGTTTTGAAGTCTGGGCTTCACGAGAGTCTACCTATTCAAAGACTGAACTTACATAGGTGGTGTACAGTGTTCTGGATACTTCCTTATTGAGGTTCGAAAAGATTGCTATAATGTTGATTAGTTTCGAGTACAAAGGCTTCCTTTCCTGAAGGACACTTTGAGTCCTTCTAAATCTGCTGTGGGTGAAAAGTTGAGATTTTACATCCTTATATAAACAGTATTAACAGGGAGAAACTAACTCTAGGACTTCACGGACTTCAGGAACAACAGACAGTTGTATGCTTTACCTAAATTGTATTTTTAGACATGCTAATGAGACATAAGATTTTCAGGGGAATTGACTAAGTGGTAAACAAGAAAATATCTTCAGTGTAAGACAACATAGAACACGAGGCCTCGGGTTGAAACTTTAGACGCAGGGGAATCACATTACAAAAGAAATCTTTTAATGTAATGTTTGTAGTGGTATTGAGAAAATGGAATGACCTACTGGGAGATATTAAAGAAGAAAACATTATATAGTTTATATAATTTTTATATAAATTATATATTACAATCAGGAGGGGCCAGATGCCTCTGCACTAGACAACCAATCGCGAACCACACAGGAGCTAACGCTCGACCTTGCTAGTGTTCTAGGAGGGTACACCAAGGTACTTACACACACACAGGACAAAGGGGTATCGGTAAAGTTAACAAAGGCGTCATAACATTTAAATTCGGCACCAGCGGAGCCGAGAGCACTCCTGTGCGTGGGTTTGATACTCACATGACCCACTGGGATCTGAGGAAGTACTTTTCCAGCACAAGACTCAAGTGAAATCAATGCAATAACAGGTGTTTTATCTATTGCGCAAGCAGGTATGACAAACAGAACAAGGAGTCCTAAGTAACTGGAATATATGACCAATAATAAGAAAGTGAGGGGGACCAGAAGCTGAAGCTCGACCTTACACACACACTGCGAGACAGGGACTGCTAGAGACGTACACAAAAGTACCCAGAACGTGCACAAAAAGTCCACCCCTTCCCTTCTCCCCAGGAAGGAAATCGCCCATTGAATAAAAAAAAGCATATATATGTAGCTCCAACAGCCCGAGGTCACAGGTCACGTGACCCAAGACAGCGACGACGGCGGGAAGTGCTTACCTAATAGTGCAACCCGTCCTCATAATAACACGTCGCATTTTGACGTATAATTTACCTAAGGCCAGGAACTAGGGGGAGTTCAGTTCCTGAGTCCATTAAGTGTCTCTGTAACCCTTTCCACCACCGCCCACGGAATGGAGGTTATCTTGAGATGATTTCGGGGCTTAGCGTCCACGCGGCCCGGTCCTCGACCAGGCCACCTTTTTTGCTGCACCCTTCCCCCCCCCCCCAGGAAGCAGTCCGTAGCAGCTGTCTAATTCCCCAGGTACCTATTTACTGCTAGGTGAACAGGAGCATCAGGGTGAAAGAAGCTGCACACTTGTTTCCGCCTCCGCCGGGGAATCGAACCCGGAACCTCAGTACTACGAATCCCGAGCGCTGTCCACTCAGCTGTCAGGCCCATATACAAAGATGGAAAGCCAATATCCTGTGAGGACTGACCCCTACTTGGATGTGAAATAATAAATACAACCATTAATGGAGTTACAGTTCAATCCCCGACTGTCCAAGTACTTAGTACTTAATCTCACCTCCATTCATTCTGCCGTAACTTAAATGAAAATAAATGTATTAAGAATAAATTATATAGAAGGGAATATGTATTCACTGAGAGGTGTATATCCGCCTTCACGGAGTACATACACTGAGAGTTTACTGAACTTTATTTAGGACTAAAATATTCTTTCAGGTTATCCAGTAAGCAATTATGGTGGCTTTAATAACCTGCCAGAGGTTAATCGACCTTAAGCCCTACACGAAAACGAAAATCATTTATATTCACCGAGAGGTGTATACCCACCTTCGCGGTGTATACATATTGAGTTTAATTTAGTCCTGAAATATGTTCGGGACAAAAGTATACTTATACTGGTTGGTCAATACACTACGTGCTGGCCTTAATATGACTATGACTATGTGCTGGCCTTAATATGACTATGTGCTGGCCTTAATATGACTATGTGCTGGCCTTAATATGACTATGTGCTGGCCTTAATATGACTATGACTATGTGCTGGCCTTAATATGACTATGGCTATGTGCTGGCCTTAATATGACTATGTGCTGGCCTTAATATGACTATGACTATGTGCTGGCCTTAATATGACTATGGCTATGTGCTGGCCTTAATATGACTATGGCTATGTGCTGGCCTTAATATGACTATGACTATGTGCTGGCCTTAATATGACTATGACTACGTGCTGGCCTTAATATGACTATGACTATGTGCCGGCCTTAATATGACTATGGCTATGTGCCGGCCTTAATATGACTATGGCTATGTGCTGGCCTTAATATGACTATGTGCTGGCCTTAATATGACTATGACTATGTGCTGGCCTTAATATGACTATGACTATGTGCTGGCCTTAATATGACTATGGCTATGTGCTGGCCTTAATATGACTATGGCTATGTGCCGGCCTTAATATGACTATGACTATGTGCTGGCCTTAATAACCTTTCAGAGCCTGATAGGCCTTAAGCCCAAGAGTAAACCACACCAAGCAAGCTCTCTACAAATAAACGAAACGAGCAGGAGAAACGTGACTGGGAACGAGACACCAGCAACATTATCCAAGTTCCTACAGCGGCCCGCACCGGAGTGAGGCTTAGGGCCTCACCCAGGTGTTAAGGGAGCAATAATCTCCCTATTGTTGAGAGGTCACGATAAGGTCTGACCCCGGCCAGGGGGCTAGGGGAGCCAGGCGTCGTGCTGGTCTTCACTAATACAAGAGGCGGCAGGAGGTAGGTACACTCAGGTCTCGCCTGCTGCAGGGGGAGGGGGGGGGGGGGATAGAAATAGCTTTTAAGCTACTCTATCCCTTTGAGATGTATTTGTTTCTTATTTCAATAAACATACTTGAACCTGAATTTGTCTCGCCTGCTCTCAGCCAATAGGGTCCAAAACCTGTACCAACATGACAGGACGTCGTTTTGGGGGGTAGAAATAGCCTAAGCTACTTTATCCCTTTGAGGTGTATTTTTTTTGTCTATAAACGTATTTGAACTCTGACAGGACGTCATAGTAACGTCACACACACCTTGTAACTAGAATGTTAATCTAATTGATGAGTTGAGAGGATAAGTTAAAATTGACAGCAGGAATAATGGGAACAGATGTGCAAGATTACACGGAATTAGTGAAGTGAGAAACATAATTTCTCGAGGCGTAGTACAGGAGAGGAAGAAACCGTTTTGATGGGGTAGGTGTTTAGGGGAAGGTGGCGGGGAGAGATAGAGAGGGTAAAGCACCATAGTGGAGAGAGGGAGGTAAGGGAGGCCAGAGATGGTACTGTTAATGTGTAGGGTGGAAGAGGAAGGCAATATGCGAGTGAGATATGCGAGAGTAGAGAGCATCGTAGTAAAGCGGTGTGTATATCCCATTAGATGAGAGACGATGAACATCGTATATAACTGTATACCTCGTTTCGGGAGGTGCACCATGCTACTACTCTGAGCACATACACCGGGAGGTATACCTCCCGCTTCTCGGTATACATACTGAGTATACCTTAAACATGGACTAACATTTATGCCTACAATATACTCGCTACTGACATATGCTTTGTGAGCTCAATTAATGGGATAATATTAATTGGATATTTTTTTTAGATTCTTTAGAGCCTGTATGTTCCACCTCGTGATAAATTGTCGGTCATCTGTACTTGAGTTACAACGAGAAAATTGATCGGTACAATTCATTGCGGAAGTCAAATTAACGACGGTACGGGATCCAGGAATTCAATTTATTGTTGCAATATGTTATTATATCAGACAGACAGGGGTAGAAATGTGGACCTATATATGAGCAGCAAATTGATAATACAAGTAATTTACTGTTTACTCGATAAATTATATATAGTATATATTCCTTTGGACACTAGGAGTCTCGAACCGGGACCCCAGGAGCGGGCGACTGGTTTTTTCTTTACCACTATAGGTGCTTCAAACATCTGTCTTCTGACGTGGGTAGGCGAGGTGAATAATGAAATATATATATATATATATATATATATATATATATATATATATATATATATATATATATATATATATATATATATCCAAAAAGGTTTACAACATTGGTTACATGCAGGGTACAAGGCTACTTGTCACAGGTTGAAAAGTTCCTCCAGCTCCTCAGATGGCGGGAAGGAACCATGGATGCAGTGAGCATTTCCTCTCTGGATTACCACACTAAGACGCTGAAAGAGGAATTTGGTGGCTCTAGGGTCTCTAGTTGTTTCAATTAGTTTGGCACCCAGCTCCTTCAAAAAACTCGCATCACTTTTACCCCAGGCACCAATTGTCTCTGAGGCAATGGATATTATTATTATTAATATATATATATATATATATATATATATATATATATATATATATATATATATATATATATATATATATATATATATATATGCGGAAAATCCACAAAGAAATGGGAAAGGAAGATGAACGTTTCGGCTGTTTAAAGCCGTTGTCAACACCAGACTGTTAAAGCCGTTGAGTCTGGTGTTGACAACGGCTTTAAACAGCCGAAACGTTCATCTTCCTTTCCCATTTCTTTGTGGATTTTCCTCATACAAATGATCAGTGTTTCGTGATTGTCAATTGCATATATATATAAATAATAGAAATTTCAGTTTGTTTAAGGATGGAGGGCAGACGCTTGAGGCTATGTTCCTCATTTTTTCCAGTAATTGCTGTTGGGTGTCTAACATGGAGAGGTCGGGTTTAGTGTCAGAGAAAAGATTGCCAGGTGACAGTTTCAATGTCACCTCCCCATCAAACTCTCGTAATACCATATGCCTGGACTAATAATAGTAATACTCTGCCATATCGGAAAGTGTATGTGCTGATAACCCCCAAATATAACTAAATATAATCATAATGCTTATCCTTTAAATCCAAAACTTTGATGATATGATTATCCCCTTAGACTTTATAGGTTGTGTGTTGAACCATGTGTGAAGTGTTCGAGCTTACAGTATTAACACTACTGATATTGTGAGAGATACTGGGAAAGTGGAGAGACGGAAGAGGGGACGGGGGAAGAGGGAGAGAGAAGAGAAAGAAGGGAGAGGAGGGGTAAGGGAGGAAGAGTGGAGGAGAGGGCTGGAGGGGCAATGGGAACGGTGGAGAGAATGGAAGAAACGGCAATAGAGGGGAGAGAGAAGAGGGGGACTAGGAGAATAAGTGGGTGGGAGGGAAGAGGGAAATTAGACTAGCAATGTTAGAAAAGTAAACACCCACATACAGTGGTAATCGTCTTATCGTGGTAAGCCATCGTGAAGATCTAGATAAAAAAAAAAACACCAATAGCCTCTGTCACATGAAATCTAATTAGCAAACACTTTACCATTCCATATTGTTCAAGTTTAATTAGTGAACTTTGATCCTTCACAACATTGTCCTCAAAGGCTTCTTCTGGTCAACTTTCCACCAGGCGCCCCACAACTAAGACTAAACATTAGAATCAAGCAAAGTTGCGCTGGAGAGCCTAATCAAATTTATCCTTGAAGTTTGTCTTGGAATGAATTTTTCCCAAGTTTTCCTTGAAACTTTATCCTTTAAATTTGTCTTCAGAGTTTAGCCTCCAAGTTTGCCTTTTAGGTTTGTTCCTCAAGTTAGTAATTTGAGCCTAATATTCAATGAAGACCGAATACCTCGCTAATCCGGAGGTTGTAGCTCAGAGGAATGAAAACTTGTACGGTAATATCAGCTGATTCAGTATTTTTTTGTAATTACGGTAATGTTCGGACTGTAATGTCAACGGAGTTGAGTGAGGGCTGCCATATTAATGCAGGGGGCTGATGTATTAGTAGGAGAACGTTGTCATACTAGTGAAAGGGGCTGTCATATTAATGGAAGGAACTGATATTAGTAGAGGGGGGTTGTAAATTAGTGGAAGGGGGCTGGGGCTGTTGATCCTTGAAAGCTACACAAGGTAGCCACAAGGAAGGTAGATAACATTAACTGCAATAGTTAAGTAAACAATATGCTATCTTAAGACTTGACTGATTTATGAAAATAAACTTAAACTTGATTACACGTTCGTGGCCTGATTAAATACACAGAGCACCAGCAACAAACATATATTAATATATAAACTCTTCCCTAATTAACTTGTTAAATTCCCCCTCCCCCCTTTTTTTGTGGGCAGAGTTATGGGGCAGCGGTTGAAGGCTGTCTGGATATTGGTGTTGTCGGGTTAGGCTCCCTGAAGCCTACTAACACACACACGGTCAATTTGCTTTCAATTAAAACGGGAATTATAGAGGTCATACAAGTATATTTCCATTTATGTAAACTCTCTCTTGCACGCACACACACACACATACACACAAACACACACACATACATGTAAACTTTAAAAGACAACCGGTGCAATTTATCTATTATATGAAAAATGTATAATCCACTAATCATAAAATATTTGGATAAACTTAGTCTGTAAAGAAATCTAAAAGGCAACTCAAACTACATTTTAACACTATCAGATAAAGGTCGCAGTTGAAATTAGAATTACTAGGCTGCTAAATTGACCAGAACTCAATAATTACTCCAAGGAGAGACATTTATAACTTGACACAACGTTCCAAATTTTAATCAGAATCAAAGTTTAGAATTAGAAGACGGAGACCTATATATATATATATATATATATATATATATATATATATATATATATATATATATATATATATATATAATATATAAGGCCTACAGCAGCAGACTTAAGGGACCTGAAAGAACGACATTGTTAACACGAAACAAAGAATATACAGTTAGGAGGTTGTTATTGTCTTATATTCAGCTACTCGGAACAAACAGTTCCAAGTAGCACGGGCTATGGCGAGCCCGAAGTGGACTTTGCGGTTAGGTGCTTAATAATGTGGGAAATGCAGCAACGTATGTGTCGTCTTGGCTCTGTACTCGGGCACACTGAAGTAGACAGGAATCAATTGTGAATATTAATCAATTCCCCCGGTAGACGCAATATCATATAAACGTTTAATTAACGCTAATTCATCATGACTGACGTTGAATCAACGTTGATTAATCGTTTAATTACCGTTGATTTAACGTTGAATTAGCGTTGCTACAACACTGATTAACGTTGATTCATCCTTGAATTAACGTTGATTCAGCATTGATTAACGTTGATTCAGCGATCAATTAGCGTTACTCTATCATACTGCGCCCACCGTGTCAACGATAAAACACACTTATACACAATCAATTCACGAATCCATTAAATTAGCACCAAGAAAAGAACGAAAGCACCACTTTCGACCAAACATACATCACACACGACCCGTGGTTGTCGACACAAGTCATGCAGAAACACTTCCTCCTAACTGTCGCCTGCTATCTTGAGGTTATCTCGAGTTGATTTCGGGGCTTTAGTGTCCCCGCGGCCCGGTCCTTGACCAGGCCTCCACCCCCAGGAAGCAGCCCGTGACAGCTGACTAACACCCAGGTACCTATTTACTGCTAGGTAACAGGGGCATTCAGGGTGAAAGAAACTTTGCCCATTTGTTTCTGCCTCGTGCGGGAATCGAACCCGCGCCACAGAATTACGAGTCCTGCGCGCTAGCCACCAGGCTACGAGGCCCCAGCCACTGAACTCTGCAATAAAACCACCTTTAACGACCCCTTAAATCAACCAAAAGTGGTAGAATTAAGTGTGAATATAACGAACTCTGGCGTCAACTAGCAGAACGGAGTCGGCCTCGGGAGGAATTAATTACGTTCTTGAGGTCTTGTTAGACTGATTTGGGGAGATGAGGCGCTCCAGGAGGGAAATTGCGCGGGTTGGAACCCCGGAGACGGGATTCGGTCGCTGACCGGGTGTTGGGTTTACGCATTTTAACTAAAAATAAACAAGGCTTATAGGCAGTAATTTTACAGAGGTGGCGGTGGAGGGTAGTTCTTCAGAGGTGGAGGGTAGTTCTTCAGAGGTGGAGGTGTAGGGTAGTTCTTCAGAGGTGGAGGGTAGTTCTTCAGAGGTGGAGGGTAGTTCTTCAGAGGTGGAGGGTAGTTCTTCAGAGGTGGAGGGTAGTTCTTCAGAGGTGGAGGGTAGTTCTTCAGAGGTGTAGGGTAGTTCTTCAGAGGTGGAGGGTAGTTCTTCAGAGGTGGAGGGTAGTTCTTCAGAGGTGGAGGGTAGTTCTTCAGAGGTGGAGGGTAGTTCTTCAGAGGTGGAGGGTAGTTCTTCAGAGGTGGAGGGTAGTTCTTCAGAGGTGGAGGGTAGTTCTTCAGAGGTGGAGGGTAGTTCTTCAGAGGTGGAGGGTAGTTCTTCAGAGGTGGAGGGTAGTTCTTCAGAGGTGTAGGGTAGTTCTTCAGAGGTGGAGGGTAGTTCTTCAGAGGTGGAGGTGTAGGGTAGTTCTTCAGAGGTGGAGGGTAGTTCTTCAGAGGTGGAGGTGTAGGGTAGTTCTTCAGAGGTGGAGGGTAGTTCTTCAGAGGTGGAGGTGTAGGGTAGTTCTTCAGAGGTGGAGGGTAGTTCTTCAGAGGTGGAGGGTAGTTCTTCAGAGGTGGAGGTGTAGTTCTTCAGAGGTGTAGGGTAGTTCTTCAGAGGTGGAGGGTAGTTCTTCAGAGGTGGAGGTGTAGGGTAGTTCTTCAGAGGTGGAGGGTAGTTCTTCAGAGGTGGAGGTGTAGTTCTTCAGAGGTGTAGGGTAGTTCTTCAGAGGTGTAGGGTAGTTCTTCAGAGGTGTAGGGTAGTTCTTCAGAGGTGGAGGGTAGTTCTTCAGAGGTGGAGGTGTAGTTCTTCAGAGGTGGAGGTGTAGTTCTTCAGAGGTAGAGGTGTAGGGTAGTTCTTCAGAGGTGGAGGTGGAGGGTAGTTCTTCAGAGGTGGAGGTGTAGTTCTTCAGAGGTAGAGGTGTAGGGTAGTTCTTCAGAGGTGGAGGCGCTAGTCCTGGCAATAACAGTAATTTTTTTTTTCATTTTGCCCCGAGGGGCGAGTTTAGCAGCACCACTCATCCTGCGAGTGAACACACCGCCATAACAGCATGTACAACACTCCCCAATAGGAAGAAAACCCGCTAGGTTGTTCATCCTATTTCAATAACAGTCATATACTCATTCATCCCCTAAACCAATTAGACATTATTTTCACAATATTTATATATTTTACCCAATAATGTGTTGATGTTCACTAGTTCTGCAAGATTTGCCACATGCATTCTCAACCCCTTAAATACCCTTTGAAGACTGTTCAACGAAGATTTTCTTTCCAGCTTGCAGGTATTTTCTGAAAATTTCTCCATGCTAAAATGTGTCGTTCTTCAGGTGTTGTGTCTTCAGGTGTTTAGCCATCTCCCTCCAGGGGAAACGTGTCATTTTGCCCAGGGGAAGACCGCAAGGAGGAAGTTACGTGATTACAAGCTGATGACAGAGGGAAGAGCTGGAAGCTTAGGAGATGGAGGGATGGGAAGGGGGAGAAGGTACATGGAAGGGTAGGGGGGGGAGAGGATGGAGGGAGAAAATATGGAGAGGAAATGGAGGAGTACACGGGGGGGGGAGGGGGAGCAGAAAAGGAGATGAGATAGTAATAAAAAGCAAAATATAAAGGCAAAGAGAAAAGAAGGAATAAACACGAGGGGGGTGCAAAGTGGGTGGAAGAGTGGTGGATGATTAAAGGATTAAAGCCATATTAGCAAGATCACTGGAGCAACAGGGGGAATCTTACAGTAAGTAGCGGCTCCTACATCAAGCTCGACACATTCTCCAAGCTCGTAGATAACCTTTGAATACCTCCTCGTGCAGGACTATAGCCAGCCACCAGAAATTGCTTTATACACAGTCATGATAATTGCTCACCAGCCATCTGGCAAGCCAGAAAACTGTTTAGAGAACCAGATAGATACCAGCCGGATTGTGAAATGAATACTACAGCCAGATGGCTTGCTAGTCGACAGACTACCTGTGAGCCAGCCAGGCAGGCAGACTGGCTAGCCAGATAAACAAATATACAGGCAAGATAACTATACAGGTAAACAACTATACAGCTGGATGGATATACAAACATCCGACCAGCTGACCACATAAACAAATATACATTCAAGAGGTAAACAACTAAGCACGTGTATCTATTTTGATTGGAATAATTTCCCTGTTTTCTTTAGTTTTTAATACACAATCGTGGCCATTTAGTTTATAATGGTAACCAGCATATATTCGTTTTTCATCTGTCCTCCATATACGATGTTAGAGATTAGTTCCACTACAGTCTTGTGGGATTTTGAGTAAGTGTTTTACGTGATTTTACAATAGAAAATTACAATGCTAGCCAGCATTATATATTATATATATATATATGTCTGCTCTACACAGACAAAGCTAGACAGTTGCCACATTAAATGGCGAGTTACTCAGCACTCAACCACAGGTGATTAAAGTGCTTTTACGAGCTCAAGGTATAATTAGGTGACATATTAAATATTACTGTTACATCACACAGTAAATCTTGGACACAGGTCCAGTTTATAGACGAGAGGACGAAGAGACCTGCTGCCAGAGTGTGCTGTGGTGGGCAGCCGAGGGGGATCTGAATGAAAGTCTATTGGGGTAATTGTGACGTACAGGGGTCGCTGAGAACCACCTGAACCTCTCTGTGCCAGTGTCCAGATGGTTATAACCCAGGTGGTTCTATGGTACCAGGGCAGGTAGCTGTGGGGTACTAGGGCAAGCAGCGCTATGGCACTAGGGCAGGTGACTATGGCACTCGGCAGGTGAATATGGCACAAAGGCAGATAGCTGAAGGGTCCTAGACCATGTACCTTTAGGATATTAGGTCAGGTGGCTCTAGAACAGGTAGCTCTGGGGTACTAGGATAGGTAGCAATAGAGCAGGTTGTTCTAAGGCGATGCCCTATTTTCAAGCAAGGGCCTTAACCCCCCACCCCCCAACCCTCTCTTATCAAATCCGTAACCGAAGACAGATTTTTTCAAAGCTTTATTCATTTGATTTCAAAGCAAATGTGTTGCTGATATTAAAAGCAAAATAGAAAATATGCACACATTCACACGTGTACACAAACACACACGCTGGGTGGCTGAGTGGACAGCACGCTGTACACGTAGTCCTGTGGACCGGGGTTCGATTCCCGGCGCCGGCGGAAACAGAACCAGAGCTCAACCCCGCAAGCACAACTAGGTGAGAACAATGCCCCACCCCATCCAAACACACACACACACACACACACACACACACACACACACACACACACACACACACACACACACACACACAGCTCTTCAGCACGGGTGGGACACGAACAAGGGGACACAGGTGGAAACTTAGTACCCAGATGAGCCACAGAGACGTTAGAAAGAATTTTTTCAGTGTCAGAGTAGTTAATAAATGGAATGCATTAGGAAGTGATGTGGTGGAGGCTGACTCCATACACAGTTTCAAATGTAGATATGATAGAGCCCAGTAGGCTCAGGAATCTGTACACCAGTTGATTGACAGTTGAGAGGCGGGACCAAAGAGCCAAAGCTCAACCCCCGCAAGCACAATTAGGTGAGTACAATTAGGTGAGTACACACACACAGACGAACCACCAAAGCAACGGCGTTTGTCAACTGGTGTAAAAGAGCAAGCCAGCGCGGGCAGCTGCTGTCTGGCCCCCACCAGATTGTCAATTAAGAGCTGCTGGTTACCATCTCCAGGCGCTGCTGAACTGTCTGCCTTCCAGGGTGGAGTTGGGGGTGGGGTGGTCCAGGACCGTAATTGGGTAGTAGGGGTCCAGGGCCATTAGTGGGGGGGGGCGGTCAAGGGCCGTAGGTCCAGGGCCATTAGTGGGGGGGGGGCGGTCAAGGGCCGTAGGTCCAGGGCCATTAGTGGGGGGGCGGTCAAGGGCCGTAGGTCCAGGGCCATTAGTGGGGGGGGGCGGTCAAGGGCCGTAGGTCCAGGGCCATTAGTGGGGGGGGGGGCGGTCAAGGGCCCTAAAGGGGGGTGGGAATGAAGAAAAGGTAAATAAAGGTGGAAGGAAGGGAAGGACGGTCCAGAAGGAGGATTAAGAAGAGGCAAATCAAGTTATATAAAATTAGACCCATATGATCAGGTCAAAAACAACAGAACACAAGTCGTAAGATCAACAGTGTCACCGTAGGATCAACAGTGTCGCCGTTGGATCAACAGTGTCACCGTAGGATCAACAGTGTCGCCGTTGGATCAACAGTGTCACCGTAGGATCAACAGTGTCACAGTAAGATCAACAGTGTCACCGTGGGATCAACAGTGTCGCCGTTGGATCAACAGTGTCACCGTAGGATCAACAGTGTCGCCGTTGGATCAACAGTGTCACCGTAGGATCAACAGTGTCACCGTAGCATCAACAGTATCACCGTAACATCAACAGTGCCACCGTGACATCAACAGTCACCGTAATATCAACAGTGTCACCGTAGCATCAACAGAGTCACCGTAACATCATCAGTGTCACCGTAGCATCAACAGTGTCACCGTAGCATCAACAGTGTCACCGTAGCATCAACAGTATCACCGTAGCATCAACAGAGTCACCGTAGCATCAACAGTAACAGGTAAACAACGCACAGACGCATGACGTACCGTGCAGGTAAAGACGTCTCTCACTATTAAAGCATCATTTAATGTTATTAACTCACAGGAAGGATTACACATGTTTGCTCTGATTTACTGAGTGCAATTTGCGAGTCAGAGGTTCATCTTGTGTAGCCAAAGGTGATGGGTTGGTGTTATTTGCTCCTGGGTACGCTTTGCGTGTGTGTGTGAACTCACCAAGTTGTGCTTGTGGGGGGTTGAGTTTTGGCTCTTTGGTCCCGCCTCTCAACCGTCAATCAACTGGTGTACAGACTCCTGAGCCTACTAGGCTCTATCATATTTACATTTGAAACTGTGTATGGAGTCAGCCTCCACCACACTACTGCTTAGTGCATTCGATTTACTAACTATTTTGACACTGAAAAAGTCTCTCCTAACCTACCAGAGGACCCAAAACAGAAAACGGGACAGTACGCCACTTTCGCCAGCCGCTTCCATTTTCTAGTACAATTTTTGGCCTTGTGAAACCCATACCAGAGAAAAGTGACGTACTTTGTAAGAGGACAGGTTGCGCTACGAGTGAGCCTCCCGCCATGATTAACACTGTCAGAGTAACCAGGTAGTTTCAACGTGCAAAAATACTCAACAAGAATACCTGCCCAGGTGTCAAGCGAAGTCGTATCAGGTTTTACACATGCTGACTACCAACCAATGGTACTCAAATGTTGTGATCTCCAAAGGCGTATTTCGTTCAATGATTCGTACTGTGTAATCAAAATCTACATTTTCTCAAAATAAAGTAACATTATTTTAGTAATCTCTCAATCTTCATTTCTGAATCATGACATTTAAAGTTAAACGACGTAAATCCAAATCTATTTATCCATCAGATTGAATGGAATAAAGTGAAAATGGGTTCTTTGGCAGAGAGATCAAAATATGTCTAAAATACATTAAACAAATAGGATGATACAGTACTAGTACAATACAGTTGTGCTTACCAGAGCCAGCAGGGGGAGAGCGTGTGTTGAGGCTTCCTGAGGAGCTAAGGTTACTAGAATTACTCAAAGAGGCAGAACTGTTTGCCTTTTCCTCTTCTCTGGAGATGTATGACTTTAGTGACATTCGTTTCATCCTGAATTCAAACACTTATCAATTTAAAAAAAATTCTTTCAGAAACAGAAAAATATCTGCACTTTACAACTTTCGTAGCACATAATAGGATCACTCAGTCTCTATCCCTTTGAGATGTATTTTTTTCTTGTCTCAATAAACATACTTGAACTTGAGCACTTGTTCTTATACTGTGAGCGTTCTAACAGTCGTTTGTGTCAGACCAAGTACAAAATCCAGGCCGCAGATCGTTCTGAAGCATCAATCCGATTTAACACGTAATTTCACTACTAAACTGATAGTTTTCGTGGCTTTCTTTAGTTTCGAGGTGTCACTATCACTTGACGGATGCTTTCCACTCATGTTTTATTTAGTTTAAAGCTAAATTTCTACAGCTTTAAATGTAGAATAAATACGTATGACACGGGCGGTATGTCCACAATGGCAACATAAACACTGAGGAACTCTTAAGAAACGCTGCGCTTCATGGGTTCTGTTGTCGAGCAGGCTTCGTTGGCCCTAGTGTCATGAAAGCTTCGTGGGCAGTGTTGTCATGAAGGCTTCGTGGGCAGTGTTGTCATGAAAGCTTGATAGGTTCTGTTGTCATGCAGCCCATCCTCATAAACAATGGCTAAATGATCGCTAATCAAGCCGCCAAACCCCCTGTGTATGAATGTAAAACGGTTTACATACGACTCACAACTGATGACGTATGTACTTCTCTCGAACAGTGCTTCGTTCACGTAATCTGCTCGAATCGCAACTCTGTAAATGCTTCACCCACGTACTTCATATACAACGCCAGCAAAACTTAAACACCAAACCTACGCCTAACTATACATAGATCTTTAATAGATAATAATATTAACAAATGAGAACAAGCCTAATTTTTAATATACAATAAATTAAAATTTATTAATGCGTCTTGGGAAGGGGGAAGGGTCTGTCGCTGTAACGAGCCTGGCCCGAGGACAGGTTGTACTCACCTAATTGTACTCACCTAATTGTGCTTGCGGGGGTTGAGCTTTGGCTCTTTGGTCCCGCCTCTCAACTGTCAATCAACTAGTAACTGATTGTGTCAGGAAAACTTTGTGGGTTCTATTGTCATAACAGCAAATAAAAAAACTTTTTATTTTTTTTCATTTTGTTAAGATTCGTATATTTTTATCTCAAAGCACACTTCTTAAAATGTTTCATCCACATACAGTAAAATAAAACACAAGTAATGAAAAATACATTCCATTTTTCTCAAAGGAGGCCATAGGCTATTTTCAATTGGGTTCCAGCTCTTAATTATTTTGATTCACAACCGTAGCTATGATCAAAGAGTTGACGGTAGAGCACTTTACTGAATACGAATGTTTGAAGCACACTAAGATGCTTCACCCGCACAATAGTCAGCCGTGGTAGGGGAGCATATTTGCAATGACGGAGATCGTATGTAATGAAGATGTAAATTAAATTTAGGTAAATTAAATCGTACTTGCTCTCAGAATGAACTCCTTTGCTAACATTGTGTGTGAAGATGTAACCGCGAAATCTATATGAAAGACTTACCGGGGTCTCCAGAGAATCAGAATAGTGTGGATATTACAGATGAAGGTAGTGAGCAGTGAAGAAGTTACAGGGATTAAGACCGTGTATAGTGAATGGGTTTCAATGATGGTTATTGTGTAAAGCAAAGATATGGCCATGGTTTTAACATTATTAACAGTTATAAATTACTGAACAAGCAATCCCTATAGGGCAAGTTAACATGCCCGAGTAAGGTTCAATTAACATCGGATAAACATTAGTAACGAAGGTCCAACGTTGCCTACCAGGCTACTTTGTTCAAGTCTCCCCTGACACGACAGCCCAGCATCAAAACAAAGGGCCGTCGGATTCACTATGTGTAAGTACAAAATATGGACTCTCCTTGTCCGTGATAGTCCGTAGCTATGACTCGAGGCTCGTTTCACTCACTGCCAGCCTGTACTTTAAACACTTTCTAAATTAGTTAACCTAGTCAAAAAATCTAGCCTATCCTTACCTAGGCCTAACTATACATAAGCCTATACGGAAAGTTCTAGCATTGTGAGAAAAACACAATTCATGAGAATATTTACTTTAGGCTATGCATTTGTGTGGAGCAAAATGCATAATAAAGTAGATGCATACAAGTTGCACGGTTTGCAATTGGAAAATCAACAGTCACCATCATCAACAGGAGCCTCAGCACTGCTGTTCAGCCAGATGAATTACACTTAAACCCATGGTGGAACTGCAGGCAACTGACTAGGGGACTATTCTTACGTATCCACCCAGGCAGACACTACATTGCCCTCACTGTTGTTAAATACATATAATTATCTTCACTAAGCACAATCTATATTATTTATAACATCTTCACTACCATGGCTGGCTCTCCGAGACCTGCCTCTTACCACCCACCTTCCTCTTCCCTCTCTCTCTTAAATTTTTCCTTTAGTCGAGAATGCCTTTTGCTTCCCCGCTGATTTTGCTGCACCTTTAATTGTTCGTGGCACAATGATTTATTGAAGGTGTTGATATATAGTTGTTATTATAAACGAAGAGATGTTTGTATGACATATTAGTCTTCATAAATACACAAGTGATAAATTCTGAACTTGTAAAATGCCTTGTACAGCCTATAAATATACCCATGGCAACTTAGAGGAAAGTTTGATCAGAAAACGAACTTCTAAACAAAAAAGATCATCTATAATGGCAGGTCTTTAGAAGAGCTTTTTGCAGGGGCGTGGTTTGGCGTGTGTTGGAGCAGAGATCAACTGGTAAAGTCGTCCCATAGAACTCCTGGCACAAGACTCACAATGGCGTAAGACGAGGCAAATGGTGATGGCGTTCATTAACTGGAGTCATCAGTGTCTTTGTGTATATGTTTTATGGGGAGTCTTGAGTAAATATTCTCAGGAATAGTGTTTTTCTCACTTAATGCTAGAACTTTCCGCATCTGGTGTACTTCTTCAGTGGACAGTTGTAAACATTCTACTGATGTACACTTTCATTGAACTGATTACATGCTCTGCTGAGATATACTTCTTGAGTGGTGATAAATATACTGTACGCTGAGGAAGTGAACCTCAGACTAAGACTGTTCAGTACAACAACGACCTCGCTTCATGCAGGGATGGGGTTCGATCCACCAACCCGTCTTCCAAACAAAGACCCAAAAGTGATTCCATGCACCCGCCAAACCCCCTGTTTATGAATGAAAAACGGTTTACAAACGACTCACAACTTATCTGCTTGGAACACTTCCGGAACAAGTGCTTCACTGACCAATTTTGTTCGAACCACAACGCTGCAAATGCTTCACCCACGTATTTCAAATACAAATAATCGCCAACAGAACCTAAACACCTAACCTAACCTATGCCTATATATGCACAATATACTAATATATTATAATATTAATTTATATTTAATAAAAATCCCGTTTTGAATGAACAGCATGTACAAATTTATGAATGCGTCTGTGGGGTCGACCGCTGGACGTAATGGACTTGAGTCGAGGACGGGTTGATCCACGATAATCCAAGTGGTTAGGCACCGATCCTTTACTTCGTTCTCATAACTAATGTTCCCTGAGGAAGAGTACACGCTCTGCTGTTGTACACTTCCTCAGCGGATATTACACATAGCAACTTTTCTCGAACAGTGCTGTGTTCGAATTGCACCTCGCTAAATGGTTTACTCATGCACTACAAAGACAAATAATTGCCAACGGAACCAAAACATATAACCTATCCTAGGCCTAACTATACATAAAACGTGATATAATAATAATATACATCTTCCATCATAATATGTTATCTTAGCCCATAAACGTATCATGTTATCTTTCCACGCCCACAGATATCACCCTACCCCCTTCAACCCATCCACACAGGTCTCACACTATTTCCCCGTCCACGCATGGGCCATGACACCTCTCTCACCCAAATAAATATCATGCTACCCCACGCACACATGTGTCACACTACCCCCTGCACAGGTGTCACGCTACACCCTCCCCTCTCACACAAGTGTCCAGTTACCCCTTCCACATAAACAATACTCTCACCTGCCCCGACTATCGAACGTCTCAAGAGCCCGGGACAACGCTGCTTATACCACGCTGTTTCAAGACACGGAAGACACTGACTCCGCTGTTCCAGAGAGTCAATAACACGCTTATGAGAAATATTAAAACAGCAATAATAAATTCAGTGTATGAAAACAAAGTTACATAAATTGTGTAAATTTTAGGTATATTATTATTATTATTATTATTATTATTATTATTATTATTAAAGCTCACAAGTGTGCATATAACAACAGTTCACAGATACTTATTCTCATCAGTATATAAGGAAAGGAAGAAAGTTCAGAACGAAATTAAATCGATTTTGTCTAGTCGCCCATACGTTCTTGGCCACGGAGAGGCTGAACAGAGAAGGGGGAACTATAGTGGTTCTAACAGCAGTTGGAGAAAGGAAATTATTGAGAAGATGCATACCTTGCCACATGACTAGATCATTTTGAAGCTGAAGAGAGCAAAGAAACCATTGTCATTTTATCCTCACCTCATATCAGCCAGAGAGGGGCGTGTGCATGAGGAGGCAGGTGAGAGAATAGCTCTATGCTACAATAACATTCAAATTAACTAACATTTGCTTATCTTTATCGACGAATACGTAATAAGGCTTAGAGTGATATTATTTTTCCACCAGTCACCTCTTTCTCTCTCATATTCTACCTTCCTCGTGTCTCCCTCTATCATACCTCTACGTCTTCATAATGCCTCTCCAGTTCGTCTCTCAATCATCTCTACACATATCTCTTATGTCTCCGAACAAGACACATTCATCAATTTACCTTATTCTTTAACTAAATATATTTTCTCAAGTAAAAATTAATACTAATATAAATACTGTACCAATTTTTTAGGTTAGGGGTTTTGGTTCTGTTGCCAAATATTTATATTTGCAGTACGTGGGTGCAACATTTAGAGAGGCGAGGTTCCAGCACAGGAAGAGAGCATAGTACTGTTCCCAAATCAACTGTGAGTCATGGGTGATGGGGCAGGCAGGATTAACGAGCACCCGGCTATTGTTTATGAGAACGGGCTCTACAAAATAAAACAGAACTCGTTCACAAATATCCAGCCAAAAAATGAAATATATCTTCCGGTCTTACTCGGTCTGCCCGTAGTGAATCCAGCAGTGAGTCGACTGGCCGACATTTCCGGTCCATATAGTGTTATCTTACCCCCAGTTCATTCATCGTGTGGTCGTAGCAAAACCCGATAGATTACTGTACAGTGGCGTTGCTCCGTAATTAAGAATATGTGTTACTTCACATCTTACGTTAAACAAGTGACTTTATTGTATCTTATTTGTTATTCATGTCTCTACGGCCTTGCCTGACGGACGACCGGAAGACATGTAGAATATGATGAATAATTGTGTACTGTATAGGTTTGTGACACTCCTTGAGGGACCTTATATAGACGAGGGTAGAAATAGCCTAAGCTACTCTATCCTTTTGAGATGTACTTCCTTATCTCAATAAACTTACTTGAACTTGACCGGAAGACCGCCTTATGTCTGTAGCCAAGAGAGAATCTCAGTTTAACAGCGCCATCTGGCAGCACTGACAGGATTTCCACTCTGCTTCTGGTCTTAGGAAATGAGTAGAACCAAGTTGGACCGCGGGCCACAGTGTTTGTCGAACTAACCATAGAAGGCTTGTCGTGGAGACAACGCCAAGATATACGGTATCTTCAGTCGATCCTAGAAAACCAGTCGGTAGTTCTGTAAACACCGTCACAAGAATGGTGTGATGAATTGGCCGAACCTAACCCACCCGAGAATCCATGAATAGAAACGTGACAGCCCGTCAATTTTGCGAGCCGCTATGAATTATAGTACATCATATTTTGACTGCTGTGGATTTATACTAGTCGAGAGGTATCGCGCCATTTAGAGATGTTTTTTTTTTAACCTGGAATAGGTAGCAGTCAGAACGTCACAAAGGGCTGGGAGCTGTACATCCAAGAAGGATGTGTAAGCTATGAACATAAGTTACAATTCACGTGCAGAAAATAATTTTTGTGGGGTGAGTGAGCAGGTAAATCTAGCCCGCCCTCATACCCTTCCCCCATTATCTTATTCTTCTCCTCACATCAGGGTGGACAAAGACAAACTCTTCAGCACGGGTGGGACACGAACAAGGGGACACAGGTGGAAACTTAGTACCCAGATGAGCCACAGAGACGTTAGAAAGAATTTTTTCAGTGTCAGAGTAGTTAATAAATGGAATGCATTAGGCAGTGATGTGGTGGAGGCTGACTCCATACACAGTTTCAAATGTAGATATGATAAGAGCCCAGTAGGCTCAGGAATCTGTACACCAGTTGATTGACAGTTGAGAGGCGGGACCAAAGAGCCAAAGCTCAACCCCCGCAAGCACAATTAGGTGAGTACATCTCTTTTACTCGCCTCCCTTCACTCTCTCTGGTGTCTCCTCTAAGGTGCCTCCAGGCGGGCCGCTCGTCACTCGCCGACGGCTCCCCGGCGGTGCTGCCACCTGGGCCGGCGCATGAGCACTAGGGGGGCGCTTCCGATGCTCTGCGAGATTTTCTTTGAATGATTTAATGAAGCGCATTTCTTATTTATTTATCGGGATACTACTAGCAATTTATGAGGTATATACACGATGTCTAAAATTTATCATACTAATAATTATTTTAATTTACTTGTCAACCAACAAAATGATCTCATCAACGTGGAAAATGAGTTCCAATGACGTTAAGTCTGCAGTTCATTACAATATATAACAAAACAAAATGGTGAAAAATCTGGCATGTTGTCACAGATCCGATTCCTTGCCTTCACTGCCTAGTCTGGTCATAACGATTTCAATGCCATGCAGCTGGGTCTAGCCCTGGCACTTTACCTCATACTGAAAACCCTTCCTCTCACCCCCACTAATTCTTCCCCTATCCCCACTTCCACGCTCACCCATTAGGGTATCTTGACCTATATTTAAATGAATGAATGAATGAAAAATCTTTAATATATATGTATATTCAATTTTTCTTTATAGGCTTAGAGTAGAGTTGTGTTCAAAACAAAAGTATATTTATTGATTGGTCAGTAAACTCCTGTGGTAATCTTGATAATTATTAAAACAATTTTATTTTCAAAAAATTTCTTAGGAAAAGTCCTGTCATTACAAACAACGATCCGGAAAGAAAATAATATAAAATATAATATAGAAAATACCTTTTGGATAAAGTATCCAAATAAAAACTTTATATTTTTATATCATATATCCTGTGGGCAAATGCTTCCTCCTTACTGAACTTAAAATGTTATGAGAACATCCACAGAATATCTAACCTAACCTGACCTTTCTCACGGCCTGCTCATCCACCAATAATGGGATTCATGGGGTTGAGTTTTGGCTCTGGTGTGTGTGTGGAAAAAAAATCGTTTGTAGTTAGTAACAGTTGATTGATTGGCAGTTGAGAGGCGGGTCGAAAGAGCAGAGCTCAACCCCTGCAAGCAAGACACGGTAAACACTAGAAGCATACCACAGTATGCTTGTATCACTACCTACAACATTATCAGAGGAATTGACAGGGTAGATAAAACTAAACAATTTAACACGTGTGGTACGCGAACACGGGGACACAGGTGGAAACTGAGTACCCAAATGAGCCACAGGGATGTTAGAAAGAACTTTTTCAGTGTCAAAGTAGTTAACAGATGAAATGCATTATTCATTGATGTGGTGGAGGCTGACTCCATACACAGTTTCAAATGTAGATATAATAGAGCCCAGTAGGCTCAGGAATCTGTACACCAGTTGATTGACAGTTCAGAGGCGGGACCAAAGAGCCAGAGCTCAACCCCCACAAGCACAATTAAGTGAGTACAGTGGGGCTTAAAGGTACCGTAAACAATACAAATTTAGGTTTTAAATATGCCAAAGCTAGAAGATAAAAGAAAAAGACGTGATATGATAACTACAGACAAAATAACATCAGTAATCGACAAAATTGACAAGGAAGAATTCTTGAAACCCGCAATTTCAAGAACGAGAAGTCATAGACACAAGCTAATGAAACAAAGCTGCTATTAAAAAATATTAGAATGTTCTCTTTTGCAAACAGAGTGGTAGACGGCTGGAACAAATTAAGTGAGATGGTGGATACCAAAATCGCCAGTAGTTTCAAAGCATTATTTAAAAAAGTGTACTGGGAGACGGGGTAATACGAACGTAGTAACTATCCCTGTAACTACACTTAATTTTAAGTAATTACGGGAGGAGAGGGGTAGCAGGAAGGTACCGTAAACACTACAGTAAGGCTAATATCAACCTTCGTACGTTAATTCTGAGCATCGCGAGTTTAATTCCGGGAGACCTCCGTGTATCGACGCGATGAAAGCAATCAGCCGCTGGCTAACTACCATCCAACGGGAGCATCCCTCGCCTGAGAGAGAGAGATGAGAGACCTCAGCCACGGGATGCTGAGAGAGATAATGAAGGGAAGGTTGGAGGCGATAATCAGGTCGGTGTGGGAGACTGCACACCTGTATCTGCCCTGATAATTTTCCTCTTGGTAATTTGGTCCGAGTTGTGATTATGAGTCGGCCATGATGAGGAGCGGCCCATGATGAGCGACACGTGATGCGGTTGGGCCCTTTTTCTTATAATGGCGGCCACCCTTATTACTCGGTGTTTTGTTAATCAAGTAATTACTTGTGCTTGGGAAAAAATGCTTGAGGAATTTATGTTATGTACGATTAATGACCAAATAAGAGCCAGTAATTGCTGTTAATTACGCTTCAAATTATTAAATAGATTGTGTTTCGGGAACTGCAACAGGAAATTCATTTGTGGTAATCTTGCAAGAGACGAACCGAATGCCCGTCATTATGTTGCATATTTCAATATGAATTCTGTAATTGAATAAACAACAAAAAATACATTCGTTTCAATGTATTTTTCAGTACAGGAAAACCTCGTTTATTTAGACCTGAAATTATATTAAAAAGTAAATAGTGTCGCATAGTAGATGACGTGTACAATGTGGAAATAGATAGTTTGTTTAGATAGTAGATAGAGAGCTTATACAGCGTGGAAGTAGATAGTGCTGTATAATAGATGAAATATAGTGTGAAAGTAGATAGTGCTGTATAATAGATGACATATAAGCGACAGGATGAGCAACTCAGTGGATTTTCTTCCTATTGGGGTGTGTTGTACATGCTGCTATGGCGGTGGATAAGCTTTAACCCATACTAACATTGATAATAATACCTAACTTTAGATACATGAAGAAGCATGAGAAAACCTTGAAGTTGACACCATCTAGTCATACTCCAGAGGTACATTTAAAAAGATTACATTAGCGGCAGGTGCTCAGTACAGATAAAATCGTCCTCTGAGGTTGTTATAAGCAAAATAAAGATATTTACTAATAATACCTAAAACTAGGTATACAAAGCTTTTTCTATTGGATGCGTACACTGAAAGGTGTACCCCAATTCACTGTCTATAGTCTGAGTTTACTTTAGTCATGGACTATGTGTAGGATTAAAGTATACTTGCTGGTTGGTTGGTAAACTCTTGTGCAGCTTTAATAACCTCCAGAAGTTGATAGGCCTTTAGCCCAACACCACCGCCGTAGTGAGAGAATGGATGTATAAGTAATGCGAGACCAAAGAGCCAGAGCTCAACCCCCACAAACACAATTAGGTGAGTACATCCAAGAGTGTACCTGGCCTCGCTACTCGGTGTACATATTTTCAGAGTAAACTTTTTGATCTGGAATATAATTAGTGGTAAAGAGTACTTATTGGTTAGTCAGTTGAGTCATATGGTAACCAAATAACTATATTCCTCAGAAGTATTTACAAAAGCTCTCTTCCACCTACAGCAGCAGGTGGGGAACGCTCCAACAGATTCATATCCACATCACGTAAACTAAAACCAATTTTAATGATCATAAGATCAGCAGTACCAAATTGTAGCCTACACCTCGTAAAATATAAACAAAATATAAAATCTAATGATCTATCATGAGATTAATTCCAGAGCTAAGTGGACTGCGATTGGAGAATAGATTAAGGGGACACGAACTTTTTATCACCAGGAGAGCCAGAGTACAGAAAAAATACTTGAGAAGAGACAGGGTGGAAGAGAATACAGAAAAAATATATTTTAGATAGAAGACGACGACAGGCCACAGGTGGTAATTGGGCAGGAGAATGAACTAGTGAGAAGTACTGGACGCAAACTGTCGCCAGCTTTACGAAAAGACTCACAACACGTTAGGTCGAGAATGACATACACAATGAAATTACATTAAGGTGATTTTCTTCTCAAGAATTACAATTGGCCACAGATCTGGCGTTTATTTTTGATTTGCGACCTAGTTGTGCTTGCGGGGGTTGAGCTCTGGCTCTTTGGTCCCGCCTCTCAACCGTCAATCAACAGGTGTACAGGTTCCTCAGTACATGTGTGTGTGTGTACTCACCTAGTTGTACTCACCTAGTTGTGTTTGCGGGGGTTGAGCTCTGTGTGTCTATGTCTGTACTCACCTAATTGTGCTTGCGGGGGTTGAGCTCTGGCTCTTTGGTCCCGCCTCTCAACCGTCAATCAACTGGTGTACAGATTCCTGAGCCTATTGGGCTCTATCATATCTACATTTGAAACTGTGTATGGAGTCAGCCTCCACCACATCACTTCCTAATGCATTCCATTTACTAACTACTCTGACACTGAAAAAGTTCTTTCTAACGTCTCTCTATGCGTCTCTATGCGTCTTGACGCATAGAGGTGTGTGTGCGCGCGCGCACGCTTGAGGATTTCTCATATGCTTGTTAAAGATGTATCAGGAATATCATCAGTTTCTAGAATATAAATAGTCGATGAAAAAACGTACATTTTACAATGCATAACGGCGCCTCACCTGAAATACTAGTTGAAAACCTTTATTGAGAGGTTCCGCAAGTCAAGTTTACGCTCTTAGAGGCAGCAAATGAAACAGAATTACGGCTAGCGCATGACACCGCAGGAAACACATTGTACAGGTTATTATAGTCGGAAGTATCCGGTTAATATATCCGCTAATAACTTCATAATCATCCAATTACACGTCTGTCCAGAGATGGGGTGGTGGCAACAATCCTGGAGGTGGGTTGACGAATGACGCCGGGTGATTTATTTTCGTCTCCATTACCAAAGCCAGCGACATATGCTGGCTTTACCTTGCTTCCCTAACGTATAGAGATGGGTTGACGCCGGACGAGTCAGTGACGCTTGCTAGTCTTACCGTGCTTTCCTAACGCATAGAGGTGCGTTGACGAATGACGCCGGGCGAATCAGCGACGCGTGCCGGCCCTGGCGTGCTACACCGACATAAACAATGTTCCAAAATTTAGTGCGAGGAGACGTGAAGTAAAAAAAATAGAACAGGAAACTCTTGTGAAAATAAGAATATTGGTTCCCAAGCGACGCGTTTTCCCTCGTACCAGCACCTCTCCCAGCCTGAAATAGCTTCAAGGAATACAGTAATGAATGGGTAATTCATATAGCTTCTAAAGGATAAAAGCAAAACAGGAAAGTATTTTCCAGTGACTTTGTTGGTGGCTATTTATACCTTAAGTAAGGTAGCCGCTGCGTGTGGCTGGGAGCTTTTTGGGAAGAGTAATTGGTAGCGATGTTAGCGGTCCCTGGAGCCCTGCGGACCTAATTGTTAAGAAGACCAGGCAACGGAGAGAGCAGGAGAAAGACAGACAGGACAAAAGGAAAAAGAGAGGACGAGGTAACATTGTGTGCGTAAGAGAGGAAATGGTAAAACATAAAAGCGTAAGATAATAAACTATTTAGGTTTTATTTTATTTTTGTTTATTTATTTAGATACAAGAGTTCTTACATTCTTGTAAAGCCACTAACACACATAGCGTTTCGGGCAGGTCCTTAATCCTAATTTTCCCCCGGGATACGACCCGTCAAATCATTTAACAACCGTGTACCCATTCACTACTGGGTGAACAGAGGCTACAGTTAAATATTGGCGCCCAGTCAAGGCTCCTCGGCCAGGATGCGAACCTAGGCTAAAAGGCTCGCGAGGCGCCGGGTGAGTATTTTACCACTGCGCCACGGGAATTACGCAATATATTTAAATATGTTTTGCTATTAAGCCTGGTAATTTATCAAGTGAAAGTCAATATGATTATATAGCATTTTGGAGGGATATGGTGACAAGGATCTGGAATAGGAGGGAGGGAAGGGAGGGAAGGAATGATGCCCAATCATGCCAACCTGGAAGAACTCGGGTCGTCTCTGTATCGTATATATATATATATATATATATATATATATATATATATATATATATATATATATATATATATATATATATATATATATATATATATATGCGGAAAATCCACAGAGAAATATGAAATCAGGTGTGTTCACCTCATTTCATATTTCTCTGTGGATTTTCCGCATAAAATGATCAGTGTTTTGTGATCGTCAATTGCATATATATATATATATATATATATATATATATATATATATATATATATATATATATATATATATATATATATATATATATATATATATATATATATATATAATTAAATATGACCGAAAACGTAAGATTAATAATTCTAACACGAATTTTCTCAATCTTTCGTACATTTCTTTTCACTGTTGGAGGTAAATCAAAAATCAATTCTCCAAAATTCATTTTTATTTCTAGTCTGACGCGATACGAGCGCGTTTCGTAAAACTTATTACATTTTCAAAGACTTTAGTTCACAAATACACAACTGAATAGAACTGATTGATAAAGATTAAGCCACCCAAGAGGTGGCACGGGCATGAATAGCCCGTAAGTGAATAGAACTTACGCATCTCCGATTATATATCTACCTTTGAATGAGGTGGAAGGGGTGATGTGGCATTAACACAAGACAGAACAAGATATGGCAATAATAGGGTATAATATACTAATATATATATATATATATATATATATATATATATATATATATATATATATATATATATATATATATATATATATATATATATATCCCATCAGTACAGTACCTAACACATTTGTAATTCACATACCTTTCGTGAATTACTGACGACAACTGTACGGAAAAATTTAAGCGCAGGTACGAGTAAATATGTGTAAAACTGTGTGTGTATGTGTGAAATTTAACGGCTATATATATGAGCAGAGAGAGGTGGGGAAAAAGCAATCACAAACGCAATTATGAAAAGTTGTGACAATAAACCGGAGCCGCAAAACTATCTCATAAAATGCGGATGTGCGTGAACTGGCGAGACAAAGTAACAATAACAGTAAACAGAAATGCGATGATTGTTGATGTTTTGAGGTATAAAAAGCACTTGTTAATCGCAGTCGGAAAACGGATGCCTGCGAGCTGAGAGATACTAAACATTGTTGCAAAATCAATTAATTTGAGCAAAAATTCTATAAATTCAATGCCTTACAAAGCTAAATAATTTTACATCAATAATAATAAATTATGTAATTAAATCAGCTTAGATTTTACAAAAAGAAACATGCAATCTACCGATATAACATAAGTATTGCAGCACTTCTAAATGGACTTCAGTAATGAGAGATAAATTGTGTGGACAGAGTTTATGCTAACGTTGAATCAGTTCTCATGAAACAATTCGCATTTTTCTGGGTTTCGTGTCATTAACCAGGGTCATTTACGTTCATTGTTAGGGTTCACGCTAGTGAGCAGATTAATACACACATGGTCAGACATGCAACTGGGAAAGCGTGCATGCACAGGTCCAGTAATTCGTTCGCTTCGAAACACGTACATGTATGCTTGCGGTCATAAACTCGCTCACACGCTATACGCACTCATACACTAAATGAAAGCTTCCATGGATCACCACTGAGTCTGATGCTCAGTGGTGAATACATTGATGGTCTGCAAACAGGGTGCCGTGAGGAAAACAATCTACACGGGCCCTTAATGTACTTCAAGCAGTGATCTTTAATGCATCCCTACCAAGGGGTGAGAGAGTACCTAGCAGATTGAAGTCAAAGAATCACCGGAAGAGGGATAAGTTGGATTGGCATAGGATTAGGAAGACAAGTGGAATACTATATGCACTGACCCTCATACCTATACCGAATCTGATCTATGTCAATCACCTTTCCACGATTGTACTCAAACATGTTTCTAGGTTATACAAACTAAATGGAAAGAATCAGAATAGACGAAGGCTGCAGAGTTGATTTGATAAATAACTACACTTATTCAATTGAAATTCTGTAGTGATAAAAATAGGAGCCGAGGACAGACCAACAGGACGGTAGACAAAGAAGGGGAATCACAACGAATTAGCCAATCTGGGAATAACAGGGAGATTGCTACATTGGATAAGGGATTATCTACAAGGCAGAAAAGGTCAGGTGTATTACCAGGGATACATGTCTGAGGAACGGAGGTTTCAGTTAGGTACCCCACAAGGGGGAGTTTAAGTCACACCTTATTCAATGTATTAATGAACAGATTAGCATCAGAGATGTATCCTCCAGGGGTGACGACGATCATATATGCTGATGACATTCTTATACAAGGCACTTCTGGGAACAAAATACAAACTGCTCTTAACATACTTGGTACAACCTGTCACAAGTTACGCTTAGTTATAAATGCAGACAAAACCAAATATGAGTATAGGAAACGAAGAAATATAACACTTACTCTAAATGGTGTGGAACTGAGCCGTGTTCAGAAGTACAAGTATCTGGGCATGTATGTTGGATACACATGTGAGAGTAAAAATGCTGAAATAAATCATATCAGCACCTTATGTAAAGCCCGTCTTCATCCTCTAAAAGAACTGGCTTTTTCTGGTAAAGGTGTTGGGGTACCTATCTTGCGGATGTTATACATAAGCACTGTTCGGTCCCTGATAGACTACGCAGCACCCGTTTTGTCTTACACAGGCCAAGGTAGAATTAAAAAAATAAAGCTGATACAGAACGAGGCTATGAGGATTATTCTTGGATATCAAAGAAATGCAATGATTGAAATAATGAGAATGGAATTAAATTTACAGTGTGTATGATAGAGTCCGTGACATTAACGCTAGAGTATCTGTTCGTTTCATGCGGAGAAAAGGAGGGGATAAGCTGTTTCAGAGCGTTCAGACCTGCCTGAGTGACGCAGGTCTGAACGCAGTGTGATTCCTTCCCGAGTTTCGGACAAGGAACTCGGCAGTCATACTATAGAATTGATCCTATGAAGTATGATCATTCATGTCTCTTGCAAATTGTCTATACAGTATATCTAGGTCATCAAAGTATTTGTGTGTACGTCTGATACAATACTACTTGTGTAAAGGAGGAAATGTATATGTTTATCTATCAGAATGTTCGGTAGTATGTTTATTGGTTATGATGTATGTCTATGGATGTATTAACACAATGTACTGAACGGGGTGAGAATAGCTTGAGCTACCTCATCCCTTTGTGTGTATTTTACCTCAATAAACTTATTTAAATTTAAATTTCAATCTTTGAATCAACAAAAGCAAAATTTAAGTATTAACCTATAACCAAGATGCATAGACAAATGAGATATTTGAACAGACAAACGTTTAGGACACTGTCTTGATTCGAGTCCTGATTAGGGAAGATCGACTGGGCGCCACTCCTTAACTATTCGTTCCTGTTCACCTAGCCACATTACGGGCTATTCATGCCCGTGCCACCTCCTGATTGGCCTAATCTTAATCAATCAATCAAACCAGCCATAATTGGGTACCTGGTTGTTAAGGTACCAGTTCCCACCAATGCAAAACAAAGCAAAAATCATAAATATCACTTACCAAGGTCACTTACTCAAGGTCAAGGTAAGGTACCCGGCTGAAAGGTAATATACGTCAAAACTGTCATAATATAATCGATTGCTATTCATTACAATATACTAATTTTACATATACAATCATGTACAAAATGTACAGCAACGGGATAGAGTGGGGCACGGGGCGATAGTCCGCGGTCCACGCACATGGCCGTGGTAATGGAAGCCAAGAAGTAGTTATGGGGAGATGAGGGACCCATCTGGGGTACTTGGCTGGTTTATGACAGTATCCCCTCCAGGCGCTGATCTGGAAGATTACATCATGACGCTGTGAGTAATTCTTAACATGGGGCCATATGAACCCCAGTGCTCTCTCTTTTATGTGTGTTTACATGTTCTAAGGTGCCTCTAGTGTGTGTGTACATGTTCTATGGTGACTCTAATGTGTGTACATGTTGTACAATACATGTGTACTCTCTCTCTGAGAAAGAGAGAGAGAGAGACTGACTACTAACAAGAGATCCAGTGCCCCCCAGCGACAAAATACCGTACTGGGCCTAGTATTGTCCTCTCTGGTATCCGATACCAATCTCTGGTGGTATGGCCGGGGTTGCGAGGTCAGCCCTCAGGTACCACCAGTAAACTCCTCCTAAGTGATTTGTTTATGGCGAGCCCTGAGGGTGGGCCGGCCAGGCCATTGTCTCCTGCCCCAGCACGGCAATAATGGCTCACTGAAGACGGAAGCTGAATGTTCAGATCCGGGCTGAACTGAAGCCAAAACTCAAGTACTAAAGGTATACTTTTAGTACTTGTGGCTTCTCCAAGACGTAAAATAAGAAATTGCATTATATAATAGACTAAAAGTTTTAAATAACATCACAAATATACAAAATATTTATCGAGTGTCATTCCTCTAAAGTATAGGCAAGTTGCTAAATATATATATGAGTCGAACCTTCATTTCCCCGTCTTGATTATATTACACAATCACTTGTTGACATCTAGCAGCCAGCTTCAACACTTAACACGGAAGCAACTGTTCATCATTACCAACACGTCGAGATTTTGCCGCCCTCGGATTACTGACACAAATTATGAGAACATTAGACCCACGAAGCCATTATGAATTAATATATATAATATATATATTATATATATTCCCTCCAATGCGGAGGGAATATTAATATTGTTATATATTTATATTGTTAATACATCGCCTACATTCCTTCCAATGCGTTATGTGTGGTTTCCTCCGAGGCTATGGGTCCCCCTTCTTCCAGCCAGAGGTGGTACTCCCTTCCCTATTAATATATATATATATATATATATATATATATATATATATATATATATATATATATATATATATACATATATATATATATATATATATATATATATATATATATATATATATATATATATATATATATATATATAGATGCAATCTTATTTATAAAGCTGAAGAAGGTCAATGTAGGCGGAGAAGACGAGGTCGTCGGGGTGGCGTAATTACGCTACTACGCCGGCAGGTAATGGAAGGCGTAAATCAGCGTAAATTGGCAGGAATTAGAGGAGAGGAGAGGCGTGGCGCCTCGTGTAAAACAGTCTTAATTTTCTAGCCAAGGTAATTTCATGGTGAGGAGGTTCCACGATTTGGTGTAATTAAATGATATGGGCGCGGAGCGGTGAAGAGTGAAGGAGCTAATGGGTTTTTCTAGCTTACGAGGCTACAATAATGTCTGGGTCTGACAGCTGGTCTGTTCTTGGTGTCCTAGTGCCATATACTAGAAGGTCAGGATGCTGGATAGACCACACACACACACACACTGCTTGTTCTAGTATTACAGAGACCACACACTGCTTGCCCAAGTGTTACAGAGACCACACACTGCTTGCCCAAGTGTTAGACAGACCACACACTGCTTGCCCAAGTGTTACACAGACCACACACTGCTTGCCCAAGTGTTACACAGACCACACTGCTTGCCCAAGTGTTAGACAGACCACACTGCTTGCCCAAGTGTTAGACAGACCACACACTGCTTGCCCAAGTGTTAGACAGACCACACACTGCTTGCCCAAGTGTTAGACAGACCACACACTGCTTGCCCAAGTGTTAGACAGACCACACACTGCTTGCCCAAGTGTTAGACAGACCACACTGCTTGCCCAAGTGTTACACAGACCACACACTGCTTGCCCAAGTGTTAGACAGACCACACTGCTTGCCCAAGTGTTAGACAGACCACACACTCCTTGGCTTTCAACATGGTTGGTCTGAGTGCTGGGTAGGCATTTAGTGAGGAGATAAAAAGCATCGTGGGCATCGATATCACCTATCCTGTTTTCCATCCTCTTGAGGTCTGTGATTTTCTTATCAAGGATCTCCTCAATGGCGTTAGACCCGAGGGGGGCTCCAAGGAGAGTGCTGTTCACAGCCCTAATGACATGGGCTCCGGGCAAGGCAGAGCTTATTCTAGCTATGATGTCTGGATTGGAGGAGACTACTTCACACTTGGAAGGGTTCAGGAAGAGACCCAGGCTTGCTTCTTGCTCCTTTATTTTTCTGATATCTTCCAAGAGGTGGTCTAGTGGGCCAGCTATATGCCATCATCCAAAAACCATATGTTGAACTCGCTGGACAAGTTTTCAGTGATTTCTTTTAAGACTAAGAAGAAAAGAAGAGGAGCTAGAGGATCACCTTGCTGAACACCTTCACATGTGGAAGGTGTTCAGACGTCGGAGTGTTGCCAACAGCGATTGGCCTGATTCCCCCACCCTTCAAGTTGAGTTGAGAGCGCAAGGATTGTCAGCCAGCAATATATATATATATATATATATATACAAGAACCTAAACATAATACGATACAATTGATAAGTGCGTCTTGGTGGGAAGGGGAACGGACGCAGCATTAACGAGCCTAGCCTGAGGACGGGTTGTGTAATTGCTTCACCCACGTACTGGAAATACAAAAATAAATCCCAGCATAACATCAACAGCTAACCTAACCTATGCCTAACCATGCAGACAATTATTGTATATAATAATATTCATTTATATCTGAGGAAATTTCTGTTTTGAATAAACAGTACATAAAAATTGATGAATGCGTCCGTAGGTGTCAACCGTCGCATTGGATAGACGTAGCCTAGGGACAGGTGGGTCCATTGTGTTGTTTAATTCTCATCCTATGAACAAAAGTTATCAAAACAAATAGATTATTGAGAATACATGACCATTTTGTTCATAATGAAAGGGCATTGGGATTATTTCAATGTACACCTACTGAAATGGTTGAACCCCTGAACCAATTTAAATGGTTCAACAACTTTCACGAGAGGCCATTAAACTGTATCCAGCAGAAATGACTTTCAACTGAATCAACTTCAACTACTAGACATCAGTTGCGTGTTTAACCAAGGAAAGAAAAGTAAAACTCAATAGATTTTTAACCCCGGTTTTCCCCGACTTTTTCAGAGTCTTTTCGAAGTTTGAGGGAAGGGAAGCTCTTCCAATATTGTCTGGGTGATTTCCTTCCCTGTAGACGCGCAGGCGTAGACGAGGATAATTTCTTGCCCGTCAAACTTGGGACAGTGGCAACATCTTCCTGTGCAGCTGCGACCTGATCGAAAAAAGGAGAATTAAGGTGAGGGACAGCTGTTGATGTTGTAGCTGTAGGTGCTGCTGCCGCTGTTGTTGCTTTAGTTAATGGTGCTGCCGCTGTTGTTCATTTAGTTTATGGTGCTGCCGTTGTTGCTTTAGTTAATGGTGCTGTTGTTGATTTAGTTAATGGTGCTGTTGTTGCTTTAGTTAATGGTGCTGCCGCTGTTGTTGCTTTAATGTATGGTGCTGCCGTTGTTGCTCCTTTAGTTTATGGTGCTGCCGTTGTTGCATTAGTTTATGCTGCCGACGCTGCAGCAGTAAAATGTTATTAACCGAACAATTATTATTTTACGTACTGTTCATGATCATTTGGTATTGCCAGACGCCACACACCCCTGCAAGCTGCACGCCGGCCCAACGAGACGCTAATTGCACGATTCACAGCAACTCGGAGACGCACTACAATACTCTCCATAATAATACAGACAAAATTAGAGTATTTGACAGTATCACAAGAAACTACAGCATTGTGGAAGTTGAGGATGAAGCATCAAGAGTCAGCTACAGTGTGAGGGTGAAGTAGTAGAGCACTGTACCTGGCCGGCGACCGTGAATCTCTGAGGATCATTACTGTTATGGTGATGATAATTACGGTGCCCACGTTGCCCAACTGCCCTAGCTACGGATATCCGGTTTTATGTGAGAGGCGAGGGCGAGGCTGGGCAAGGCTGGGCGAGGCAAAGAGAGAGATGAAATAGAATTTAGCGAAGCGGTGAGCGGTTGGGGTAAGGCGAAGAGCGACGTGGGAGAGTTGAGAGAGGAGGTGAGGGGTAGGAAAGGCGAGGTGAGGTATGGAGAGGTAAACATAAGTGTTCCAGTCACCTGGGTTCTAGGAGACTCGAACCGTGGACCCCATGTGTGTGAGGCCGAATCTCTACTTGTGATCTGCACTGATTCAAAAGCCATTAAAACCAGTGAAAAAAAAACAGAAAACTAAGTGATTTTCGCTCAAATCAAGAAAGCTGTGAAAATACTAAGTCAAGGAACGGTGGACATGTTCAAGGGGATTCTCCTCCACGCTGGAATCTGTGGAAATGAACAGACAGACGTGGTGGCTGCTGAGAGCGCTGAAGAACACCATATTGAATACTTCATAACCAAAACTCTTCTACAGGTTAAAGGGTTATGTCGTCGCCGTGACAGGAGTAACTGAGGAAGCGAGGATGGAGAACAAATCAGTGAATCTGTACGCTGGTACAATATGGTTGCAGCTGGCAATCCCAATCATTATGGACGAAGGGGGAGGTGGCCGCAGGAGAGAATCAGTAATAGCAAGAATTCGTCTAGCTTACAAATACGTATGGAAATTGGGGATGGAAACAACAGCTGAGCAGAGGAGTTGCAGAATGTGTGGTGAGAGTGAAGCCTTGACCACCACCTGAGAGATTGTGCCCATCTAAAAGACATTAGAAATGTGATTATAATAATAAATCCAACTTTGAATTAGAAAAAAACACAATTTTTAATAATTATTCTCAAAAGATTCCTCCACTTTGCACCCGCAAGATAACGTAAGTTTAGGGGTTGGTAAATGTTAATCTTCTTGTTTGATAAACTGTTCACTTGAGACAGTTAAGCAAGTCCCAGCTGTGTCTGGGTACAAGTGACTGGTATGTATTATGGTATGTTCACTCTCAGGACGAATGACGCTGCACAGAGAGAGAGGGGAGAGAGAGAGAGAGAGAGAGAGAGAGAGAGAGAGAGAGAGAGAGAGAGAGAGAGAGAGAGAGAGAGAGAGACAGAGAGACAGAGAGACAGAGAGACAGAGAGAGAGAGAGAGAGAGAGACAGAGAGAGAGAGAGAGACAGAGAGAGGGGGAGCAGAGACAACAGCAACCAACCACACCAAACAGAAACTTGTGTTGTCATCAGGACAACCCTTCTAACATTACCCAGTTTTCACGAACATAAGATACACTGAGAAAGTATACCCGGCTTCTCCGTGTATAATTTAGTCCTGGACTATGTTCAGGACTAAAAGTATACTTGCTGGTTGGTCAGTAAGTTGGACGACGACCAGGAAATTAAGAAGAACGAGGAGGAAGAGATGGGAAAGAGAGAGACAGGGGAAAGGGGGGGGGGGGACAAGAGAGAGATTGGTATGGCCCTGAAGGAGAGATATGTGAGGTGCTCAAACCAGAGTAAGACGAGAGAGGCTCGTTGTATTTCAGGGAAGGTAAACGATGAAGAGGACTACGGGCTCACCATAGCCCGTGCTACATGGACACTTCGTTCTTGTTCAATAAACCCTTGAACTATATGTTTAACACATCTCTAACCCTGTCCATGAGGACAGAAGAAAATGTATATATGCTGGTTAGCATTGTAAATGTGTGGCCACGTCTGTGGTAGAAAAACAACAACTTCGTTCTGAGTAGCTAAATCTGAAACAACAACAACGATGAAGAGGAACCATTGCCCGGGGGCTGACGACCAGCCCTCAGGAGCACTGCTGCTGACCTCACCGACTCCCTGACATGCAACTGCTAAACCAGAGGCGAAAAAAAGAAGTCCTTGTTTTTCTCCTCTTGCATTTTTGTTTAAAAGAATGTTAACGTCTGGCAACAAATTACCCCGAACACACAAGGGCCTTAATGAGGGTTCGAAGCCATGCCCTGGATGTTCCCAGGACGTGGTCTTTTTCTTTTTACCATGTCGTAGCTCAGTCGATTAAGGCAGCGTCTGGGATGCTCTCGGACGTAGGTTCGAATCCTCGTCACGGCCCTTGTGGATTTGTTCATTTGAGATATCAGGTTATTGTGATTTCTGTGTTACCTCGATCACTGGATTAGCTCAAGAGCTTCACTTGACCCGAACATATATATATATATATATATATATATATATATATATATATATATATATATATATATATATATATATATATATATATATAACTGAAAACTCACACCCCAGAAGTGACTCGAACCCATACTCCCAGAAGCAACGCATCTGGTATGTACAAGACGCCTTAATCCACTTGACCATCACGACCGGACATAATGAGGTGATAGCCGAGGCTATTTGAACCACCCCACCGCCGGCACTCGGATAGTTATCTTGGGCATAGCATTTTACCAAATCACCTCATTCTTTGGGGCAACACGTGAGGAACACATGCGTTGCTTCTGGGAGTATGGGTTCGAGTCACTTCTGGGGTGTGAGTTTTCAGTTGCATATGTCCTGGGGACCATTCAGGCTTGTTCGCATATATATATATATATATATATATATATATATATATATATATATATATATATATATATATATATATATATACAGTATATATATATATATAATATATATATATATATATATATATATATATATATATATATATATATATATATATATATATATATATATATATATATATATATATATAAGCAAATATATAAATGACTTTAAGGCACTGCTCCTGTGGCAGGTAAGTTACGGGCTCACCATAGCCCGTGCTACTTGGACATTTCGTTCTGAGTAGCTAAATATAAAACAACATCACTTGAAATACATTTTAAAGTAAATGCGTTATGCCGGCCCACACAACACCGCATGCTGTGTCGGTCCCGCATAACATGCTCAACGGACGCATGGACTCACTCACGGCTGCAGGCGATGAGTCACACTAACGTGGCTAAAGTATGTTGACCAGACCACACACTAGAAGGTGAAGGGACGACGACGTTTCGGTCCGTCCTGGGCCATTCTCAAGTCGATCGAGTCGACACAATCGACTTGAGAATGGTCCAGGACGGCCCGAAACGTCGTCGTCCTTTCACCTTCTAGTCTGGTCAACACACTCACGGATATGTCCTTACTAAAGAGAGATGTGTGGCCAGGCGCTCCTCCACTTTACGGCAAATTTACCCAAAAATCACCGGAAGAAAAGCATCTTAGAGATACAAGGAGCCCCATATATCTCCGTAGGGAACTGACGGAGAAATGAATGTTAGGCGATCAGCGGGAGCGTTGGGGGGGGGGGGGGGGGGGTCGGAGGAACGGGGGGGGGGCGGAGGGGGGACGGGTTGCCAGATATATGGAGGTGGCCTTAACACACACCAGACACGTCACTAGGGCAAGGGTGCCAGGGGTGCCAGGGGCGGCGCGGGAGGAAGAGAGCCAAGGAAAGAGAATGAAGTTGAAAAGATTTTCAAATGGAAAAAAATTCAAAGAAAACCGTAACAAAAATGCGATAGATTCTCATAAGCAGAGTGTGATATTTCGAACGGTTACTGTTGTTATTGTCCAAGATTCAACAAAAAAGTTCCAAGTAGCACGGGCTATGGTGAGCCCGTAGTGGACTTACCTGGCACAAAAGCGGGGCTGTAGGAGCGGTTACTGTAGTCAAATCACAAGCAATTGGTCCTGGGTTCGATTCCTGAGCAGGGCGAGTCATTTAACCACGTTTCCTTAGGCTTTATCTTATGTTCACCTAGCAGTAAATAAGTACCTGAGATCTAGCCAACTGTTGTAGGTCGCAATAGTGGGGAAATGTTGACCCGGAGGACCTTGATAAGCTCAATGAAACAAATCCACAAGGGCCGTGACGAGGATTCGATCCTACATCCTGGAACATCCCAGACGTTGCCTTAATCGACTGAGCTACAACATGGTCAAGAGATCTGGGATGTTCCCGGACGTAGGTTCGAATCCTCGCCACTGCCCTTGTGGATTTATTCATTTAATGCATCACGCCATTGTGATTTCTGTGTGTATTGATAAGCTCAACATGCTTCCTGTTCCAGACAGAGATAACCAACCTTCATATAACAAGAATCAGTTAAGAATCAAGAGAGACGGCGCCAGATAAAGCTATAAAACTTCACTAGAAGAGAGAAGACAGGGTCGACACGATTTACCCCAAACAAAATTTTAAAAGGAATTTAGAGGGTAAACACCGGGACACAGGGGGGGGGGGGGAAGTGGTACACAAACACAGGGACACAGGGAGAAGTGGTACACAAACAGGGGGACACAGGAAGAAGTGGTACACAAACACAGGGACACAGGGAGAAGTGGTACACAAACACGGGGACACAGGAAGAAGTGGTACACAAACAGGGGGACACAGGAAGAAGTGGTACACAAACACGGGGACACAGGAAGAAGTGGTACACAAACAGGGGGACACAGGAAGAAGTGGTACACAAACACAGGGACACAGGGAGAAGTGGTACACAAACACGGGGACACAGGAAGAAGTGGTACACAAACACAGGGACACAGGGAGAAGTGGTACACAAACACCGGGACACAGGGGAAAAAATTAGTGTCTGAATAAACGTCTGGAACACTGGACTACAGAAATATACAGTCATACAAAAGGCTGTGTTTTTCTTCCTGTCCAACAGACTGTAGGAAAGAAGAGAGAAGCAGAAGACAAGTGACATTTTTGCTGTATATTGATGGATATTTGAGAACTTCGCAATACACAGTAACGAGATATCAGAAACCAGAAAATTAAAAAGAAAAATATATTGAATAACAGGAAATAAAGTCAATAATATCAGGACAACTGGACGCACAATTCAGTGTCTTTAGACGAAGCCTATTGTATGATTGCAATTATTTTATTCATGGGGGAATTTCAGCCACCCTTAAATATAATGTTTTGTAATCATATTCATAAATATTCTTTTAGAGATAAGAGCCTTGCTATGAAAATAATGTTGGTTGAAGAAAATGGTAAAATGTCTTGTTAACATGCCTGTCTAATCTACGTAATCTCTTTATGAGGATTTATTCTCTCAGAAATGTTTTTCTAGGCCAGACAGAGACGCATATTCATTCTGAGCTGCTCAAGTTATCTCACAAATATTTATAGTTTTCTACGAATTTACAGCGTGTACTCACCTAGATGTGTTTGCGGAGGTTGAGCATCAACTTTTTGGTATCCTCCCTCTCAACTGTCAGTCAACTGATGTTCGAGCTACTCAGCCTATTGGGCACTAACAACTACATTTGAAACTGTGTGTGGAATCTGCCTCCAGTACATCACTTATAAGTGCATTCCATTTGTTCACTACTCTGAAACTGAAAAAAATGTCTAATATCTCTGTTGCTCAGTTGCCATCTGTGTTCCCGTGTGAGAGTCCATCCCTGTTAAACTGTCTTTGTCTATCCTATTAATAGCCTGAGAATTTTGTATGTGGTAATCCTGTCTCCCCTTGCGAGTCATGTGATCAGTAGTCTGCACTGGCAAACTCTGGGTGCATTATGAGGATATAATCAAGAACACGAGAGTGAATAAAGTCATGACCCGCCAAGAGCAGAGCCTCGACCCGACACCCACAACCATGCACCAGCTGTCAGACCCGAGAGGCGACTGATGGAAGCTCCTCTCAAAATGGTAATTTTGGGTCGTAAAAACGGAATAGACAAATACGCCAATATGAATATTCTCAAGGATATAAACAGGAAAGACGGAGAATCATTCAGGTAGGCAGTGCTTTCGTTGGTTAATTAGACGTGTGCTGCGATAGTAAGTAGGGTCCAAGACCGTGGGTGTAACGCACAAGTTGTTTCCTCTCCTAACCTTTCCGAGTAAGCCGGACGACTCAAACAGAAATCGGGACAGTACGTCACTTTTGTGAGTCGATTTCATTTCAAATTACGTCCACTTTTGGCCATAGCGCGCATACGAGCCAAAAGCGACGTTATTTTTAATTATTAAGAGGACGGGTTGAAGGAACTACAGAGAACCTGTTAACTTCAACGAGAACAGCGGCATTAGGTATAAGGAAACTTACCCAAAAGTCTCGTTCTGTCGGGAATCGAACTTTGGTACAATTATTTGTGATCTAAGTGCGCTACAGATCACACCTAAGAATAATATGTATTGCATGACACTGCAAAAGATATTGATATACTCCATGAAACCCCTCCATCATAGGTGTGGAGGATAAGCGCATTTGCAACCCGTCATCCTAATAGAACGTCGCATTTTGACGTATACTCTACCTAAAGCCACAAATTTTCGTATTAGAAAATGATAGCGGCTCGCGAAATTGATGTAATGTCCCGTTTTCTGTTTCGGGTTCTCTGGTAGGTGTTAGGATAAGGCACTTTAGTACACAGTTTCTTGACGTTGGGAAACCTTAGGAGGACGGGCTGATATAAGATTGTCGGGAACTTAGTTTTTGTTGTATTTAGAACCTGCTTCACCTAGCCCAAGCTAACCTAGCATGACCTAAGCCAGGCTAACTTAGCGAGCTATACAGTTTCAAACTTAGTTATAAAAATATTTGTTATTCTTGTTGAAGATTCTGCTACTCGGAACAAAAATCCCAAGCAGCACGAGCAATGGTAAGCCCGTAGTGGAAAGTATTTGTATATATTGGAGTACGTTTAGTATAATACTGCGTATATACATGTAGAAATGTATATATTTATCAACTAAGTATGTTCAATAATATGTCAATTGTTTGTGACGTAAATATATGTGAATACGTTGTACAGAACGGGACGGAAAACAGCTTGAAATTCCTCATTTCTTTGTGTGTATTTATACCTCAATAAAGTTATTTCAATTTCTATAGTTTCAACAATTAGAAAACGAATGCTGTGCGAAACACCAATATCAAATTTGCTACGATTTGACCATGCCAACGGTGAGGTTCAAGTTCAAATATGTTCATTGAGACAAGAAAGAAATACATCTCAAAGGGATAGAGTAGCTTAGGCTATTTCTACCCCCCCCCCCCCCCCCTCCTTCGGTGAGGTAAGGTAATCATCACTGATAAGTGCTAAGCCCGCCGTTTGAACCATCGCCGGAAACCTCCTTAGTGTAAATAATGATAATAGGGGAAAAGTAGCTATAAGACGTCAATAAGTTGCGGCGAGAAGTCACAAAGTGTAAGTTGTGTGTTAACAGTGTCAAATAAAGTATAGGAAAATTGGCACAGTTTTGAAACTATCAAAGTTAAGAAAACTATTAAAGTTAATATATAAGCTAAAAGCTTTCTGCCATAACAATATTCGCACTTTGAAACATTAAAGAATTTCAGTGACCCTTTTTTTAATTTACATAGAGAGAAAAATCGAGCTTTTCCTCAAACACCGAGAAGATAAACATTATCGAAAGTTTAAGTGCTCGTTTAAACTTGATTTATTTCCAGATTATCTGAGACGCCTGTGATTGGAGACTCCCCTGCGCCTTACAATCTCCAATCTAAAGCGCCATAATCCCGATTCATGTGTTTGTTTACTCCTGTGGGGGGATTAATGAATCCAATTTTCCGCGCCGGCAACTTGCAGAAGGGAGGAAATAAAAAGACATCTTCACGCGATCGTTTCCGACAGCATAATTTGTTCACTAATGGACCTGTGATCAGTTATTCAGCAGGGGGTAGGATTGGGGGGGGGGGGAGTTGATCACTGAAGCTATAGAGGGCTGTGATCAGCTCTTCAGCCTGGGGAGGGGGGGGGGCAATAAGAGGCTAACTGCAGCTATAGCAACTTGTGATCATTGTGACCGACACGGTATATATATATATATATATATATATATATATATATATATATATATATATATATATATATATATATATATATATATATATATATATATATATATTACTAACTTAGGTTAGGTTAGGATAAGTTAAGTAGGTTTGATCAAACCTACTTGCCTATTTTGGGTGATAAGAGCGTCGGAATTATTCCGTTCGTGCGAAGAGAACATTTGTCTGTTTGTCACACATCACACCTCTTGTTTAGTAATTATTCCTGGAGGAAAAAAAGAGTTGTAAGAAACTAAATTGGGAGTTTGCAATTTGTGAACTTTGTAGAAAAAGTCAAGATCATATTTTCTGTGTTGGAGTGTCTGGATATGTGGCATTGAGTCAAGTAAATTAAATTTGCTTTTCATTAGATGCCCACGTCTTGAATTTTGACGAACAGCTTTAAATATGTGTCTATATTTAACAGTTAATATTATGAAGTTAAAGCTTTATTGTATTATAAATCGTTGGTTTAAAATATATAATGTATATGCTGAACAAGTTTTATTTAAAAAGATCTGAAGAATTTGGTTATCTGTAAACAAAATTATCGGGTACACTCAAATAGTTTATGAATTCCATATATCACATTCATATCGATAATACAACATATTAATGTAACTAATGTAATGAAGCCTAACATAACTAAACCTTAACCTAAAGTAACCTTTACCGAACGTAACCATTAATAGGGAGTAGACAACAGCACTAATTGCCTAGGGATTTTGAATCCATTACCTCCATGGGATTTCCTCCCTGAGGACAGGCTGTAATGTGAGCATTTCGTACTCTATAACTACTTGAAACTTGCTCAAGTGCTGGGTCATGTTCAGGGTAAAATTATACTTACTAGTTAGTAAGCTCATCCGGTTCTCTGTATAACCCTCTCGCGGTTGACAAACCTGGAACCCAAAAATATAACTCTCAAAACCAGAGAATTGAAAATCTATGAACGACAACACCACTAATAGGTAAGAACCACTAGTAGAAAATAGTTGATAGCATCTGCTACCAATAAATAGATAAATAAACGTTAATAGGGATGGAAAAGTTTTGAAAGAAAATTCTTTAACTTCAAGAAAACAAAACACAAAACTATATAAGACATGCTAAAAGGAGACAGTAACAAGGTAAAACGACTAAGAAGAACCACATGAAGAGAAAAGACTTTCCCTAAGAAGAAGGCCTAGATGAACCCTAGCCTAGTAAGCCTAGAAGAACCCTAGCCTAGTAAGCTTAGAAGAACCCAAGCCTAGTAAGCTTAGAAGAACCCAAGCCTAGTAAGCCTAGAAGAAGCCTAGCTTAGTAATCCTAGAAGAACTTACAACCAGGAGAAAAATACCAACACGGGGAAACTGCTGGCGGCAAGAACGACCGAAGGGAGGAACAGACATGCACGTTCTCTGCCAGAGGACAAAGAACGACCTCCAGCAAGAACACACACGCACGTTCTCCCGCTCTCACAAATATATCAGAGTTTTGCTGTCACTGCGAAGTCTGCTCAAAGAAAATTCTAATTTACATGGTAATGATCTGGCGAGTGGTTGGGATGGGGCTGCCAAGGTTATTACATCGTGAGGGAGAGACTTATGATGTGCGAATGGTTATGTTAGTCGACATGCGGAAAATTTACTGCGAGATACTGGGTTCGAGCCTTAAACCAGGGAGGATTGACTGAGCGCCAATTATTAGGTATACGTTCCAGTTTACCAAACTGTAATTAGGGACCTGGTTGAATACCGATTGGCGAGTCGTATTCCAGTTAAAACTAGTAAGATTTTTAGCATGCCTAAATTAACATGAGCTATGGGAAGGGAAAGCAACCAACAGGAGTTATAAGTCCTTTGCTCCTGTACTCACCTGAGAAAAAAAAATAACAATCTGTGAAGCGTTTACATAGAGAAACGTTCTTGTGTAGGCAAGACTGTTCACAAAATCACTTTAAAACCTTTCAAACCTAACCCTGTGTAATTACAATCAACCCATCCTAGCCCAATCCACTAGCCTAACGATCAACCCGTCCAGTAGCCTAATGCTAATCACCCCAGTCATATATGTGGCTTTAAAGTTTCCAGTTGTTTAGGATCTAATGAAATATCTGGTAACTTGAAGGCCTGGGTAACAAATGGAGGCCTGGTCGACGACCGGGCCGCGGGGACACTAAGCCCCGGAAGCACCTCAAGGTAACCTCAAGGTAACTTGCGCAACACTTAGTGCATTA